>NW_026606397.1:50000-65000 GCF_029834395.1 Sorex fumeus | reverse complement strand
CCCCCCGCCGCTCGACGCACGTGCCTCCGACCGACCCCTCCGGGCTAAACGAGGCCCGTTCTGGGAGGGGTCAGCCGCTCCAGAGGCACGGCGAGACCGGCAGGGGGCAGGGCACGACCTGCACCGGGCGAGAGAGCGGACGCCGCTGACGGGCGACCCCCACGCGAGGGGGAACACGGGGGCCAAAGCACCACCGGGCTCCGCACGGGCACACAGCCTCCCCTGGGGAGGGGCCCGAGGGGCCGGGGGATCCGGGTCCGCGAGGGCCGGGGCAACGCAGCACACGCGCCGGGTGGGCTCCGAGGGGAAAACGCGAGAGGGAGGCGCCCGCCGCCGGGACCGACCGGGCCACCGGGAAAACTCTGCACGGGAATCCCACCGCCCAACGACCAAGGGCGGTCCCGCACCCACGCCCGGGACGCCGGCCGGCCCGACGGCCGACCCACCGACGCGCGCTCCACCACGGAAGCCACAGCCGCGCACGGCACCGCGGTGCCCCGACCGGCGGGGACCCGGATGGTCCAGCGCCAACCACCGACACCCGTTCCCCAGCCCCAACGCGAGGCAGGGAAGGCCGACGGCGCCC
The DNA here is from genome assembly GCF_029834395.1 of Sorex fumeus. NCBI lineage: Eukaryota > Metazoa > Chordata > Mammalia > Eulipotyphla > Soricidae > Sorex > Sorex fumeus. Next base: position 64,414 of record NW_026606397.1, on the reverse strand, counting down.
AGAGCCTCCACAAACCGCTCTTCCTCTTCCCTCTGCCCATCCGAGTCCTGCCGGAGGGTCCGGGTACCCAGACGGCAACGTCCAGTCACTCGGGGGCACGCCACCGCGCGGACCGCGCGAGAGCGTCTCGCTCGGCTGGGGGCCGAGAGCACGCACACCCCGAAGCCGGGCTCCGCAGCACCACCGCCGGCTGCGGCACACACAGACACGGGAGCGGACAGCGTGTCGTCCCCCCCCACGGGAAGCACGGCTCCCGCGGGGCAGAGCGGGGGATCGCGCGGGCATAGGTCGGGTCCAGGAAGCGAGACCATACCCGCGCACACGCCCGTCTTCTCCGACCGCGCACACACGGGCCCATCCGAGCCCCGACCACCGACACGACGCCCCGACGCCGGGACGCCGGCTCGGCCCGGCGGGACCCTCCCCCGACGGGGGGAGGCGCGGGCCGCGGTAGGCAAAGAGCGAGGGCGCTCGGCACCCCCCCACGTCTGGGGGGAATGACGGCGGAAGCCTCTCCCCGCCACAGGGCGGCGGGGAAGGGCAGGCTCTGCTACCGGTGGCTGACAGCGCAGGTAGAGGAGGGGCAGCAGCTGGGGGATCCGGTACCCCAAAGGCACCCTCTCGGATCGCTAGAGAAGGAGTATTCTCCGCCGAGGGGGCGCCGCCCCCCGACCTAGGCCGGCTGCCCCGCTTCTCCGGGCTCCCCCGACTCGAGTGGGGGGGGTCTGCCGTAGTGGTCCGGTGGCCGAGCCCCGCCGAAGCAAGACCGACCAGAAGCGTGAGCGTCCGCGGTCAGGTCCGTTGTGTGCTGGGTCCGCGGGAGGGCCCGCCGCCCCTCCGCAGCACCCGGCAGACGGCCCCCGCCCACCACGGCGGGTGACCGGCTTCCGCCCCCGCAACGGGAGAGGAGCGGAAACCCCGGACAGAGCGAGAGAGAGCCCCCAAGGGGGGGCCACCTCGTCTCCCAGAGCCCGGCACAACGACAACCCACCGCCGCCGCTCACGCGCCCGCGTGCGCAAGAGCCAGTTAATGCGAGGCACGCGGGCACGCGCCCGAGAAACGGAGGCCGCCCAACCGCCCACGACCCAAGCGGCGGGCCGCAAGGGGGCGAACGGCAGGGCGACTCCCGTGTGACAAACAACGACCGGCTCGACCCCCAGAGGGGAACACCACCGAACGGGGAGAGCCCAAAGAGGGCAGGACCGCGAAGCCAGGTGACGGGGAAACGGCACCACCGGCTCGGCCTCAGGCACCTGACAGGACGACCTGGAGCGCTCCAGGGGCACCACCGAGGGCCGGTTGAGGCACGGCAGCGCGCGCCACCGCCGGGCGGCCCCACCCCGCCGCGGGGAGGGGCCGGCTCGAGAGAACGGGAACCTGGGACGGTCCCGACAGAGCGAGGGTTGTCCACCGTGTCAGACGACCCCGAAAAGCCCACTCCCTGTGCACCAAGCAGGAGAGCGGCAAGAACGGGATCGGGCCGGGGTCCGCACCCCTGAACGCCCCGCCCCACCGCGAGGTGGGGGAGAAGCGAGAGGCCCGCTGGCAGAACGAGAAGAGCGGTCCCATTCACGTGGAATGTCCGTCCCTCGTCTGGCGCGGCTTAGGCCCGGCCCGGGAGAGCACACCAGCACCACATCGATCAGCAAGGAAAGGATGCGAGAAGCGAGCGGCCACCGGTCCCCCCGGACGAGGAGGGGACCGGACCCCGAAGGAGAGCGAGCAAAGGACAGCAACCCTCCGGAGAGGGGAGAGGCCCGTTTCAGCCTTTGCCCACCCTTCTGACCTCGGGGTGATTCCGGACCCCGACCGGACAACCCCCTCCAACGAGAGCGAGACTGCCTGACACGCAGCGGGCACGGGGGCCCGCGGGACTGGGGGAGGTCCGTTCACATCGGGGCCGCGGACGCCGGGCTGAACTCGGGCGCCTTAGGCCGGAGGTTGACAGCCACGGCTGGGACACTGCCCCCAGGTGCACGCGAGAGCCGGCGCACAGGGCCCAGGCGGGCGGCTCGAGCGGCGGGAGGCCAGGGAGGAAGTCCTCAAGACAGGCCCCGACCATCCCACACGCACCCGGGGGAACGACGGTCCCGATCCTCACGGCAGAGAGCCACCGAGAGAGAGCGTGTCAGCACACATCTCGCGGTCCAAACCGGTCCCGTCGCACGGGAAAAGGACCGATGTCGGAAACGGGACCGATCTGCATCTTCCCGCCGCACCTCTGGAACAGGGACCCGGCAACTGGCACCCAGGAGAGCCCCATCGCCCCGAGTCCCGGAGCTCCACGGGACAACTGGTCGACCCCGTGACTCGGCATGGTCGAAGCTGCGCCCGAAGCCACGCGACGACCCCACGGCGGCGGCGGCGGCGGCGGCGGCGGCGGCGGCGGCGGCGGCGGCGGCGGCGGCGGCGGCGGCGGCGGCGGCGGCGGCGGCCGGAGGTCAAAGCCAGCTCGGGAAGGCTAAGGGGATAGATTCAGAAGCCCAGAAACACCGCGGCGGGAAATCAAACAAAACTAAGTCCTCTTCCTTCTCGGGGCCGCGGACCAGGCGCCCCCACGGGCTCACGGCCGGAACCCGTCACCGTGCACCGATGCACCGCCCGCTGACCGGCCAAGGGCGGCACGCGTTCAGCCCGGCCATCGGCCCCGCTCCGAGACGCTGCGGACCGACCCTGGAGCTACGAGGCGCGGGCTCAAGCCGGCGCAGGGCCCTGTGCGCCCGGGCCGCCCCGTGCTCGGGCCGGCCATCGGCCCCTCTCCGAGCCGCTGAGGACCCCGGAGCTGGCTACGCGGCACCCGCCGGCCAAAGGTCGGGCCACACGCCCGGGCCGCCCCGCTCTCGCGCCGGCCACCGGCCCCGCTCCGAGCCGCTGCGCACCCTGGAGCTAGCTACGCGGCACCCGCCGGCCGAGGGACGGGCCACGCGCCCGGGCCGCCTCGCGCTCGGGCCGGCCATCGGCCCCTCTCCGAGCCGCTGAGGACCCCGGAGCTGGCTACGCGGCACCCGCCGGCCAAGGGTCGGGCCACACGCCCGGGCCGCCCCCCTCTCGCGCCGGCCACCGGCCCCGCTCCCGAGCCGCCGAGGACCCTGGAGCTAGCTAGCTACGCGGCACCCGCCGGCAGAGTGCTGGTCGACCCGCCCCGGCAGCCAGGCCCGGCGCCGGCACCCGCCGGCGAAGGCAACACAGCCTCCCTCAAGAGCCTGCAGTTCCAAGCTCCACCGCCGGTCCTCGCGGGCTGGCGCCTCGACAGCGGGACCAATGTCGACTCGGACGCCGACATCCTGGAACGCCGCCTCGGGCAGTGAAACCGAAACGCTGCCGTCACCCCAGAGGAGCTCCGGCGCCATATAAAAGCGGACGGCAGGTGGCGCCCGAGCAACCTCAGCGGGATCGCCATCCCCCACCCCGCTCCGAACTGCTGCGGACCCTAGAGCTACACGACACGGGCTCAAGCGGGCACAAGGACGGCCACGGGCAAGGGCGTCCACGGGCTCGGGCAGCCATAGACCCAACTCGCTCCGGGCCGCTGCCGGCCCCGGGGCTTAGCTCCGCGGCACCCGCCGGCCGAGGGCCGGGCCCCGCTCCGGGCCGCTGCCGACCACGGGCCTTAGCTCCGCGGCACCCGCCGGCCGAGCGCCGGGCCGCGCGCCCGGGCCGCCCCGCGCCCGGCCCGGCCCTCGGCCCCGCTCCGGGCCGCTGCCGGCCCCGGGGCTTAGCGCCGCGGCACCCGCCGGCCGAGGACCGGGCCACGCGCCCGGGCCGCCCCGCGCCCGGCCCGGCCCGGCCCTCGGCCCCGCTCCGGGCCGCTGCCAACCCCGGGGCTTAGCTCCGCGGCACCCGCCGGCCGAGGGCCGGGCCGCGCGCCCGGGCCGCCCCGCGCCTGGCCCGGCCCTCGGCCCCGCTCCGGGCCGCTGCCGGCCCCGGGGCTTAGCTCCGCGTCACCCGCCGGCCGAGCGCCGGGCCGCGCGCCCGGACCGCCCCGCGCCCGGCCCGGCCCGGCCCGGCCCGGCCCTCGGCCCCGCTCCGGGCCGCTTGCCGACCCTGGAGCTACGGCGCCACCCGCCGCCGGGGTGCTGGTCGACCCGCCCGGGCAGCCAGCCCCGGCGCCGGCACCCGGCTGCGAAGGCAACACGGCCTCCCTCAAGAACCTGCAGTTCCAATCTCCACCGTCGCTCCTCGCGAGGTGGCGCCTTGACAGCGGGCCCGAAGTCGACTCGGACGCCGACATCCTGGAACGCCGCCTCGGGCAGTGCGAGCGAATCGCTCCCGTCAGCCCAGAGGAGCTCCGGCGCCGTAGAAAAGCGGACGGCAGGTGGCGCCCGAGCAACCTCAGCGCGATCGATCGCCACCCCGCCCCGCGCGACTCCTGTGGAGGGAAACTAAATCCCACCGCCCCTCCCTCCCCTCGAGAAACAGGCAGGGCCGTTGGGGATGGAGAGGAGGACAATTCCCCCCCACCCCCACAAAAACTAAAACCACCCCCCACCACTCAGTGCGTGTGTTTGAGCGCGCGGGCCCGCCTGCCTGTTCTGTGTCTGTGTGCGTGCGTCCGTGTCCATCTCCGTCTCCCTCTCGGCCTCTGCGTGCCTGTTTGGGGTTCACAGCGGACTGGATGGACAAGGCACCCAGAGCTCAGAAGATCCACCCAATCCCGATGAACTTGACGAAAAGACCGGGGAGGACCCGTCCGTCTGTCAGGGGCCAACCTCCTTGGAGGAATAGGCGACGCAGCCCGAGAGAGAGAGAGAGAGAGAGAGAGAGAGAGAGAGAGAGAGAGAGAGAGAGAAAGAGCGTTCCGGTTCGTTGTTCCCCGGCTCCCTCCCTGGGGACAACAAGAAGATGCGGCGGCGGTGGCGGTGGCGTGAGACATGAAGCGGCTCTAGGAAATCATCGGAGCTGGGTCCGCAGAAAGGAGCGGTTCGGGTTCGCCCCGGCGGAGTTTCGTGGAGATTTCCACCAAGGAACCGGCACCGTGGCCCTCTCGGGCGAACGGGCACCCTCGGGAACGAGCACACCCTCGTCGTGGCCACTCGCGAAGCTAAATGCAGGACGTTGTGCAGTGTGGCGCGGCGGCGGCGGCGGCGGCGGCGGCGGCGCCCACATCGAGAGAGCGCACGACCACCCGCTCGTTTCTCTTCACCATTTCCCGAATCGGTCACTGTGAAGCGGTGGTGTTGCGGGGGCGGGCGGGCGTGAGTGAGTGGGTGGGTGGGTGCGTGCGCGAGTGCGTGTTTCACGTGGCTTAATGCGTTTTAAAACGACCTCGAGATGGAGCCGTGACACCACGAACCTAAGGGACACGTGAGGCTGGGGACATAGCCGAGGGGTCCGGGTCCGGATGGCAGAAAAAAAAAAAATAGAACGGGAGTCAAGTCAGGCACCTGTGCCACACGTGAACTATGGGCAGCTTGCACCCCGTGACCCCGGTTGGAATCTCTGGAGATGGACACGGAGGGAAGACGGAGGGATGGGGAGGGACGGGGGGAGGGAAGAAAGTTTTGTCCGTTTGTCCCTGTACTTCACGGCGATTCATTCAAGACGTTTATAAAAAAAAAATACATATATATGTACACATATATATAATATACACGCATACATATGTACGTACGTACGTACGTACGTGTGTACGTATGTATAAAAAGAAAAACAAGCAACCGTAAGCGAGCGAGCGAGCGAGCGAGCAAGCAAGCAAGCAAGCAAGCAAAAGCCAAGAAGGAAGCAAGCAAGCATGCAAGCGAGCCAGCCAGCAAAAAGAGTACGTACGAGTCCGTGGATAGACGCGCAGCGCGTCTCATGCTAAGTGAAATGAGTCAGAAAGAGAGGGACAGCCGGAGAAGGGACTGCACTCGTGGGTGGAGGGTCCAACCACATCCCATGAGGCTCGCACCTAAGGAGAGCAGATACACGGCCGGCCGGCACGAGAAGATTGCTCCCTAGCTGGAAGCCTGCCTCATGAGCCAAGGGGAGAAGGCAGCTGGAAGAGAGAAGGGAAGTTTCTCTTGACAGGGGTGCCTGTCAAGAGGTGGCACGTTCGCCCTGGAGGGAGGGGCGGAGGAGTTGAAGCCGGCAAGGCAGGCGGGGGGCCCCCCCCCCCCCCCCCCCCCCCCGCTGCGGCGGCGGCTTGAGTGGCAGGGAAACGCCCTGCCGCTTTGCTAGCGCTCCAGCCTCCAAATCCCCGCAAACCCTCCAAATCCTTTTCGTGTCCCTCTTCCCTCCCTCACGGCCGTGAATAGGGAATAGGGACACGAAAGGGATTTGGAGAATTCGCTGCTGGTCCGAATGATGTCCGTTTCAGCCTGGTGGAGCCAGTATGGAGACTTCTCAGTCCGTGGAAAGGCGAGCTGCTTGGCCTGAGTATGGCTGGCCTTGGGTGGCTGTGGACCCAGGTTCGGTCCCTGGCACTCCAAGGGGTCATGGAAATCACTCATTCAGCAAGAAAGAGTACGTATTTATTTAAATAAATAACCAATACGACCACGACCACGACCATCCTGTTGTTCGTCGCTTGCCTGGAGCAGGCCCCACCCTGAGATTTTGAAACAGTGCCCTATTCAAGGCTGTTTCAGGCTTAGGAGAATGAGACTACAAAAAATAATGACTACATTTAAAAAAAAAAAAAACAAGTGAGTTCATGTCAATAAGCAAGCCAGTCAAGCCAGCAGAGCAAGCCAGCAAGCAAGCAAGCAAGCAAGGAAGCAAGCAAGCGAGCAAGCAAGCAAGCAAGCAAGCAAGCAAGCGAGCAAGCAAGCAAGCAAGCAAGCAAGCAAGCTAGCCGACAAGCAAGCAGGCAACAAGCAAGCGAGCGACAGAGTCCACCCTGACCACCGACAGAACCAAATAGAGGAGCAAGCAGGGCCTGGATAGGGGCGGTGGAGAATGAGACCCATCCTTATGACTGGTATTTGGCCTATTGGGTACGAAGGATCTTGGATCCCGAAGAAAATGATGGCTCGAGGAACCGGTCGGGATGGGAGATGTGTGCTGAAAGTAGAAAAAGGGCCAAACATGATGACCTCTCAGTGTCTGTATTGCAAAGCATAAACCCCGAAAAGAGGGGAGAGGGAGAGGGAGAGGGTGAGGGAGAGAGAATGGGGAATATGTGTCTGCCACAGAGGCAGGGAGGCAGGGGGAGGGTGTGTGCCTCTCTGTGTGTGTGTGTGTGTGTGTGTGTGTGTGTGTGTGTGTGTGTGTGTGTGTAGGCGGGGTTATAATACCCGGGATATTGGTGGTGGGAAATGTGCACTGGTGGAGGGATGGGTGTTTGATCATTGTGTGACTGTCCCCCAAACATGAAAGCTTGTAAAGATCTCACAGGTGAGTCAATAAAATTTAAAAAAAAAAAAAGTGCCATGGTTTCCTTCCCCCCCCCCCACCCCCCGGGGAATTTTATCAATGATACGTGTTTTCTGTTCACAGTACTTTGAAGCTACTGCATCTTCACCAAAGTTCCTTCACCACCACCACCACCATCGCCCTCGCACCCCCCCCCCCGCCCCACCTCTCCCCAGGCTTTGTGTCACTTGATCAGCCCACGGGGGAGGGGGAGGCGTGGGGGGGGCGGAGGGGGCGGAGGGGGCGAGTCTTTACATCGAGAAAACCAGGGCCGCAGAGTCAAGGAGGATTGATTTGGCCTCCACGAAGGCTGTTTCTTGAAGTGCCCAGGAAGGAGGGAGGAGTTTTCTCCTGAGCCGCGGTTTTCCCTTTCTCTTGCTCCCCTTTCTCCTGCTCCCCTCCCCCGCCCGCCAGCGACAAGCTGAAAGAGGTCACCCACCCTACCACCTCCCATTCCAACCCCACCTCTGAGGTGCTTTGTCCAAAGCCTACACCCACCCAGGAGCGCTTAGCAGATCTTATCTCCAAGGAAGATACCGACAGAGAGCGGCATCTCTTCCTCTTCCCCCGCCCTCACCCTCTGGGCGGGCTGGACGGTCGTGGGGGGGGCGGGGCGGGGCGGGGCGGGGCGGGGCGGAACGGCGGGAGCCCGGGAGCCCCCGGAGCCCCGGGCGGGCGGCAATTGTCCTGCAAAAAGAGGCGACCGGGCCCGCCGGCTTGGAGTCAGGTTCCCTCTGGCCTCTGAGGACACGGATCTTTGTGATTGATTGATTGATTGATTGATTGATTGATTGATTGATTTTTTTGAAGGAAAATGAAACCAAAACCCTGGTTCAAGGACCACAACTCCCGGGAAGCTCTGGGGCCGCCACGACCATGGGCACCGCCCACCGAGATGGTTCCCGCCGCCTCCCCCTCCCCTCCCCTCCCCTCCCCGCCGTGTCCGTTCCTTCCTGTCCGTTCTCGTTCTCCTTCTCTCCCCCACCGCCACCCCCACCCGAAAAGGCCCCCCCCCCGCCACCCTCCGTCTAGAGAATTCGGGCGGGGGTTTCCTAGGAAAGTCCTGCAAGCATCTCAGATAGATTTAAAAGAGAGGCTTCAGCTTGATCGCAGGCACTGGCTTTCATCCCCCGCCACCCCCCCCCCCGCCCGCCCCCAACACACACTTGCAGCAAAAGCAAGCCAAAGAAAGCAAAAGCATGCGCCCTTTGATTCCAAGACTTAGAGTACGAGTGTGACTGATCTTTCTCCCCAACCTATGCCTGAAGTTTGTTTCTATGAGTCCATTGGCATGTCCTTCGAAAAAAATAAAATGAGATTAAAATAATTCGACAATGAAGAAAGAAAGAAAGAAAGAAAGAAAGAAAGAAAGAAAGAAAGAAAGAAAAGCAAGCAGGCAAGCAAGCTCGCTTGCCCTGAGCAGGCCCCAGCCTGAGATTTTTAAAAAGTTCCATATTCAAGGCTGTGTCGGGCTTAGGAGAATGAGACCCATCCTTGTGACTGGTATTTGGCATATATTTGGGTACGCCACGGGGAGTTTGCCAGACTCTGCGGTGTGGGCAGATGACATTCGGTAGCCTGCCGGTTTGTCCAAAAAATAATGACTACATTTAAAAAAAAAAAAAGTGAATTCATGTCAATAAGCAAGCCAGCAAAGCCAGCAGAGCGAGCGAGCGAGCGAGCGAGCAAGCAAGCAAGCAAGCAAGCAAGCAAGCTCGCTTGCCTTGAGCAGGCCCCAGCCTGAGATTTTTTAAAAAGTGCCATATTCAAGGCTGTGTCGGGCTTAGGGGAATGAGACCCATCCTTGTGACTGGTATTTGACATATATTTGGGTACGCCACGGGGAGTTTGCCAGACTCTGTGGTGTGGGCAGATGACATTCGGTAGCCTGCCGGTTTGTCCAAAAAATAATGACTACATTTAAAAAAAAAAAATGTGAGTTCATGTCAATAAGCAAGCCAGCAAAGCCAGCAGAGCGAGCGAGCGAGCGAGCGAGCGAGCAAGCAAGCGAGCAAGCAAGCAAGCAAGCAAGCAAGCAAGCTCGCTTGCCTTGAGCAGGCCCCAGCCTGAGATTTTTTAAAAAGTGCCATATTCAAGGCTGTGTCGGGCTTAGGGGAATGAGACCCATCCTTGTGACTGGTATTTGACATATATTTGGGTACGCCACGGGGAGTTTGCCAGACTCTGTGGTGTGGGCAGATGACATTCGGTAGCCTGCCGGTTTGTCCAAAAAATAATGACTACATTTAAAAAAAAAAAAGTGAGTTCATGTCAATAAGCAAGCCAGCAAAGCCAGCAGAGCGAGCGAGCAAGCAAGCAAGCAAAAGCAAGCAAGCAAGCAAGCCGACAAGCTGCCCCCCCCCCCCCGCCCCCAACACACACTTGCAGCCAAAGCAAGCCAAAGAAAGCAAAAGCATGCGCCCTTTGATTCCAAGACTTAGAGTACGAGTGTAACTGATCTTTCTCCCCAACCTTTGCCTGAAGTTTGTTTCTATGAGTCCATTGGCATGTCCTTCGAGAAAAATAAAATGAGATAAAATAATTTGACAATGAAGAAAGAAAGAAAGAAAAGCAAGCAAGCAAGCAAGCAAGCAAGCAAGCAAGCAAGCAAGCAAGCAAGCAAGCTCGCTTGCCTTGAGCAGGCCCCAGCCTGAGATTTTTTAAAAAGTGCCATATTCAAGGCTGTGTCGGGCTTAGGGGAATGAGACCCATCCTTGTGACTGGTATTTGACATATATTTGGGTACGCCACGGGGAGTTTGCCAGACTCTGCGGTGTGGGCAGATGACATTCGGTAGCCTGCCTGCCGGTTTGTGTAAAAAATAATGACTACATTTAAAAAAAAATGTGAGTTCATGTTAATAAGCAAGCCAGCAAAGCCAGCAAAGCCAGCAGAGCGAGCAAGCGAGTAAGCAAGCAAGCAAGCAAGCAAGCAAGCAAACCAGCAAACCAGCAAACCAGCAAGCCAGCAAGCCAGCAAGCAAGCAAGCTAGCAAGCCAGCAAGCCAGCAAGCTAGCCGACAAGCAGGCAACAAGCAAGCGAGCGACAGAGTCCACCCTGAACACCGACAGAACAAAATAGAGAAGCAGGGCCTGGATAGGGGCGGTGGAGCATGGGCACGGGTGGAGGGATGGGTACTGGATGATGGTATGTCGCCGATCATGGTAAGACAGACACGTGAGCACGAAAATTTGTCAGTCTGTCCCTGTCCCTCCAGCTTGTCCCTTCGCGAAAAAATTAAAAAAAAAAAAAAAAAAAAAAGAGGAAAGCCAGCCGGCCGGCCAGCAAGCCGGCAAGGAAAAGAGTACATCCTGAGGAGATACCGACAGGACCAAATAGAGAATTATATACATAAAAAAGCAATTTATTAAAAAAATAGGTTTATGAGAGGGAGGGAGGGAGGGAGGGAGGGAGGGAGGGAGGGAGGGAGGGAGAGAGAGAGAGAGAGAGAGAGAGAGAGAGAGAGAGAGAGAGAGAGAGAGAGAAGCCAGCCTGCCAACCAAACAGCACATCCCGAGCGCACACAGGACCAAAGAGGCAAAGCAGGGCCTGGATGTTGCTGGTGGAGCACGGGCACGGGTGGACGGACGGGTACGCACTCACTCCCTCCCGGGTCATGGGTCATGGTCTGACGGACCCGGGAGCACGAAAGTTTGTCGGTCTGTCCTTGTGCCTCCCGGTGATCCATCGTGAAAAAAATTTATTAAAAAAAAAAAATGATAAAAAAAAAAAAGAGGAAAGCCAGCCGGCCAGCCAGCAAGCCGGCAAGGAAAAGAGTACATCCTGAGGAGATACCGACCGACAGGACCAAATAGAGAATTATATACATAAAAAAGCTATTTATTAAAAAAATAGGTTTATGAGAGGGAGGGAGGGAAGGAGGGAGGGAGGGAGGGAGGGAGGGGGGAGGGAGGGAGGGAGAGAGAGAGAGAGAGAGAGAGAGAGAGAGAGAGAGAGAGAGAGAGAGAGAGAGAAGCCAGCCGGGCAGGCAAAGAGTACATCCCGAGCGCACACAGGACCAAAGAGGCAAAGCAGGGCCTGGATGTTGCTGGTGGAGCACGGGCACGGTTGGACGGACGGGTACGCACTCCCTCCCTCCCGGGTCATGGTCTGACGGACCCGGGAGCACGAAAGTTTGTCAGTCTGTCCCTGTGCCTCCCGGTGATCCATCGTGAAAAAAAATTATTTAAAAAAATATATAAAAAAAAAAAGAAAAAGAGGAAAGCCAGCCAGCCAGCCAGCCAGCCAGCCAGCCAGCCAGCCAGCCAGCCAGCAAGCCGGCAAGGAAAAGAGTGCATCCTGACTCATGGAATCGTGTCATAATGACTACATTAAAAAAAAAAAATACGTGAGTTGATGTCAATAAGCAAGCCAGCAAAGCTAAGAAAGCGAGCAAGCAAGCAAGCAAGCGAGCTAGCAAGCTAGCAAGCTAGCAAGCTAGCAAGCTAGCAAGCCAGCAAGCTAGCCAGCCAACAAGCAAGCAACAAACAAGCAAGCAAGCGAGCGACAGAGTCCACCCTGAACACCGACAGAACAAAATAGAGAAGCAGGGCCTGGATAGGGGCGGTGGAGCATGGGCACGGGTGGAGGGATGGGTACTGGATGATGGTATGTCGACGATCATGGTAAGACAGACATGTGAGCACGAAAGTTTGTCAGTCTGTCCCTGTCCCTCCAGCTTGTCCCTTCGTGAAAAAAATTTAAAAAAAAAAAAAAAAAAAAAGAGGAAAGCCAGCCAGTCAGCCAGCAAGCCGGCAAGGAAAAGAGTACATCCTGAGGAGGTACCGACAGGACCAAAAAGAGAAATATATATATATATATATATATATATATATATTTATATATATACACATATATGTGTGTGTGTATATATATGTGTGTGTGTGTGTGTGATTTATTAAAAAAATAAATTTATGAGAGAGAGAGAGAGAGAGAGAGAGAGAGAGAGAGAGAGAGAGAGAGCCAGCCAGCAGGCCGGCCGGCCAGCCAGCCAGCCAAAGAGTACATCCCGAGCGCCGACAGGACCAAAGAGAAAAGCAGGGCCTGGATCTGGATCTTGCTGGTGGAGCCACGGCACGGGTGGACGGACGGGTACGCACTCACTCCCTCCCGGGTCATGGTCTGACGGACCCGGGAGCACGAAAGTTTGTCAGTCTGTCCCTGTGCCTCCCGGTGATCCATCGTGAAGAAATTGATTTAAAAAAAAAAAAAAAAAAAAAAAAAAGAGGAAAAGCCAGCCGGCACAAGAGCACATCCTGAGTAGTACAGACAGGACAAAATGGAAAAGTTTTTTTTTTTTTTTTCTTTGCAAAATAGAAAAGCTGCGTGAGTGAGGTACCGGGAGGAAGGGAGGAAGCATGAAGTGGGTGTCGACAGGGAGGAATGCCCGTCCCTTGAAATCGGGGTGCAGTGTTCAAGGGCCTGGCGCAGTCACTTAGCTTGGGCCTCTTCTCCTGGTGCCGCCACACTCTCCGCCTCCCTCCCAGGGAAAGTGCTCTATGCTGAAGCCCCGTGGCACTGTTCCCCGGGCCACGCGCTCGCCTCCTCGCCCCCCACTGCCCCCCGCCCTTCCATGAACTCATTCGTGGACAATCCCTCAGTCAGGCAGGTCAGGTAGGTCCCGTTGGTTTCTTGAATTCAGAATGCCCTCTCACTCCCCTTTGGACCCCAAATAGGAGTCGGCCTCCCACGCAGCACTCCCTCGGAGTTCTTCTCGAGAAAGGAAACCTCTGGGATTCCTCCCTCCCTCCCTCCCTCCCTCCCCCCCTCCAGAGACTCCCCCTCTCCCCAACCAACCCCTGGCGGCGCGGATGATGACTCGGACTACACGAATGATCGATTTATGGATTGATTTATTGATTTCTTGGGGTGGGGGTGGGGGTGGGGGTGGGGGTGGGACCGAAAGCCGGGCGTGCCTGTACTGGTCTAACCGGTTTCGAGGCAGAGTCCGTCTTCCTGTAGAGCCAGAGAGGGCGGGTGGACCACAACTCCCAGAGTGCTCCACGTCGCCGTCGCCGCCGCCGCCGCCGCCGCCGCCGCCGCCGCCGCCGCCGCCGCCGCCGCCGCCGCCGCCGCCGCCGCCGCCGCCGCAGCCGCCGCAGCCGCCGCCGCCGCACCAAAGGGGGGGGGGGGCGGGGGGGGGGAATGAATGAATGAATGAATCAATAGATAAAATAAAATCAAATAAAAATCAAGCAAAACAGAAACCAAAGGACTTTCTCAGAGAGCTGGTCATTGTCATACAGTCGCGCGCGCTCGACCGCTCAGGGAGTGAAATGAAAACAACTCCGCCGCCACCCCGACCCCGACCCCGACCCCGACCCCGACCCCGACCCCGACCCCGATCCTCGATCCTCGATCCGTACCTTACCGTACCTTACCGTGCCTTACCGTACCGGTCTGTCCCCGCCCCTCCCCCTCCTGGAATACTGCCCGCAGGCGGCCTCCCTGCCGCCCCCTCCCCCGCCGATGGGGGTGGGGAAGAAATAGAAAAGCGGCCACGAGGGGGCAGAAAGGTGCAGGAAGGGGAGGGGGGAAGGGAAAAAAAAGAGCTGCAGGAAGAACTAGAAAAAAAAAACAAACCAAAAAACAAAAGGCGCAGGAAGGAAAGGGGGGAGGGGAGCCGCCAGTCGTCAGCCGCCGCTCCAAAGACAGGGGCGCCGGCCGGCCGGCCTGGAGATCCGAGTGCCAGAGGGACGGACGGACGGACGGACCCGACCCGAAGCGAGGCGAGGCGAGGCGGGGCGAAGCGAAGCGAAGAAGTCTGCGCAGGGATGGATCTCCAGCGGGAGGAGAGGACGTGCGAAAGTGATGCAGAGAACCTCAGGAGCGAGCAGAGCGCGGAGCGCAGAGCCTGGAGCCCCGGAGGTTGAGTAGCCGGAACAGCCAAGCGGAGGCTCGTTGAAATATAAAATGTACCAGGGAGGAAGAGGGAGAGGGAGACGGAGAGGGAGGGAGGGAGAGAGAGAGAGAGAGAGAGAGAGAGAGAGAGAGAGAGAGAGAGAGAGAGAGAGAGAGAGGAGAGAGACGGGATTTCGGTGCTCGGTGGTGGTGGTGGTGGAGGAGGAAAATGGGCACT
>NW_026606397.1:22500-37500 GCF_029834395.1 Sorex fumeus | reverse complement strand
GGGGCAGGGCACGACCTGCACCGGGCGAGAGAGCGGACGCCGCTGACGGGCGACCCCCACGCGAGGGGGAACACGGGGGCCAAAGCACCACCGGGCTCCGCACGGGCACACAGCCTCCCCTGGGGAGGGGCCCGAGGGGCCGGGGGATCCGGGTCCGCGAGGGCCGGGGCAACGCAGCACACGCGCCGGGTGGGCTCCGAGGGGAAAACGCGAGAGGGAGGCGCCCGCCGCCGGGACCGACCGGGCCACCGGGAAAACTCTGCACGGGAATCCCACCGCCCAACGACCAAGGGCGGTCCCGCACCCACGCCCGGGACGCCGGCCGGCCCGACGGCCGACCCACCGACGCGCGCTCCACCACGGAAGCCACAGCCGCGCACGGCACCGCGGTGCCCCGACCGGCGGGGACCCGGATGGTCCAGCGCCAACCACCGACACCCGTTCCCCAGCCCCAACGCGAGGCAGGGAAGGCCGACGGCGCCCAGAGCCTCCACAAACCGCTCTTCCTCTTCCCTCTGCCCATCCGAGTCCTGCCGGAGGGTCCGGGTACCCAGACGGCAACGTCCAGTCACTCGGGGGCACGCCACCGCGCGGACCGCGCGAGAGCGTCTCGCTCGGCTGGGGGCCGAGAGCACGCACACCCCGAAGCCGGGCTCCGCAGCACCACCGCCGGCTGCGGCACACACAGACACGGGAGCGGACAGCGTGTCGTCCCCCCCCACGGGAAGCACGGCTCCCGCGGGGCAGAGCGGGGGATCGCGCGGGCATAGGTCGGGTCCAGGAAGCGAGACCATACCCGCGCACACGCCCGTCTTCTCCGACCGCGCACACACGGGCCCATCCGAGCCCCGACCACCGACACGACGCCCCGACGCCGGGACGCCGGCTCGGCCCGGCGGGACCCTCCCCCGACGGGGGGAGGCGCGGGCCGCGGTAGGCAAAGAGCGAGGGCGCTCGGCACCCCCCCACGTCTGGGGGGAATGACGGCGGAAGCCTCTCCCCGCCACAGGGCGGCGGGGAAGGGCAGGCTCTGCTACCGGTGGCTGACAGCGCAGGTAGAGGAGGGGCAGCAGCTGGGGGATCCGGTACCCCAAAGGCACCCTCTCGGATCGCTAGAGAAGGAGTATTCTCCGCCGAGGGGGCGCCGCCCCCCGACCTAGGCCGGCTGCCCCGCTTCTCCGGGCTCCCCCGACTCGAGTGGGGGGGGTCTGCCGTAGTGGTCCGGTGGCCGAGCCCCGCCGAAGCAAGACCGACCAGAAGCGTGAGCGTCCGCGGTCAGGTCCGTTGTGTGCTGGGTCCGCGGGAGGGCCCGCCGCCCCTCCGCAGCACCCGGCAGACGGCCCCCGCCCACCACGGCGGGTGACCGGCTTCCGCCCCCGCAACGGGAGAGGAGCGGAAACCCCGGACAGAGCGAGAGAGAGCCCCCAAGGGGGGGCCACCTCGTCTCCCAGAGCCCGGCACAACGACAACCCACCGCCGCCGCTCACGCGCCCGCGTGCGCAAGAGCCAGTTAATGCGAGGCACGCGGGCACGCGCCCGAGAAACGGAGGCCGCCCAACCGCCCACGACCCAAGCGGCGGGCCGCAAGGGGGCGAACGGCAGGGCGACTCCCGTGTGACAAACAACGACCGGCTCGACCCCCAGAGGGGAACACCACCGAACGGGGAGAGCCCAAAGAGGGCAGGACCGCGAAGCCAGGTGACGGGGAAACGGCACCACCGGCTCGGCCTCAGGCACCTGACAGGACGACCTGGAGCGCTCCAGGGGCACCACCGAGGGCCGGTTGAGGCACGGCAGCGCGCGCCACCGCCGGGCGGCCCCACCCCGCCGCGGGGAGGGGCCGGCTCGAGAGAACGGGAACCTGGGACGGTCCCGACAGAGCGAGGGTTGTCCACCGTGTCAGACGACCCCGAAAAGCCCACTCCCTGTGCACCAAGCAGGAGAGCGGCAAGAACGGGATCGGGCCGGGGTCCGCACCCCTGAACGCCCCGCCCCACCGCGAGGTGGGGGAGAAGCGAGAGGCCCGCTGGCAGAACGAGAAGAGCGGTCCCATTCACGTGGAATGTCCGTCCCTCGTCTGGCGCGGCTTAGGCCCGGCCCGGGAGAGCACACCAGCACCACATCGATCAGCAAGGAAAGGATGCGAGAAGCGAGCGGCCACCGGTCCCCCCGGACGAGGAGGGGACCGGACCCCGAAGGAGAGCGAGCAAAGGACAGCAACCCTCCGGAGAGGGGAGAGGCCCGTTTCAGCCTTTGCCCACCCTTCTGACCTCGGGGTGATTCCGGACCCCGACCGGACAACCCCCTCCAACGAGAGCGAGACTGCCTGACACGCAGCGGGCACGGGGGCCCGCGGGACTGGGGGAGGTCCGTTCACATCGGGGCCGCGGACGCCGGGCTGAACTCGGGCGCCTTAGGCCGGAGGTTGACAGCCACGGCTGGGACACTGCCCCCAGGTGCACGCGAGAGCCGGCGCACAGGGCCCAGGCGGGCGGCTCGAGCGGCGGGAGGCCAGGGAGGAAGTCCTCAAGACAGGCCCCGACCATCCCACACGCACCCGGGGGAACGACGGTCCCGATCCTCACGGCAGAGAGCCACCGAGAGAGAGCGTGTCAGCACACATCTCGCGGTCCAAACCGGTCCCGTCGCACGGGAAAAGGACCGATGTCGGAAACGGGACCGATCTGCATCTTCCCGCCGCACCTCTGGAACAGGGACCCGGCAACTGGCACCCAGGAGAGCCCCATCGCCCCGAGTCCCGGAGCTCCACGGGACAACTGGTCGACCCCGTGACTCGGCATGGTCGAAGCTGCGCCCGAAGCCACGCGACGACCCCACGGCGGCGGCGGCGGCGGCGGCGGCGGCGGCGGCGGCGGCGGCGGCGGCGGCGGCGGCGGCGGCGGCGGCGGCGGCGGCGGCCGGAGGTCAAAGCCAGCTCGGGAAGGCTAAGGGGATAGATTCAGAAGCCCAGAAACACCGCGGCGGGAAATCAAACAAAACTAAGTCCTCTTCCTTCTCGGGGCCGCGGACCAGGCGCCCCCACGGGCTCACGGCCGGAACCCGTCACCGTGCACCGATGCACCGCCCGCTGACCGGCCAAGGGCGGCACGCGTTCAGCCCGGCCATCGGCCCCGCTCCGAGACGCTGCGGACCGACCCTGGAGCTACGAGGCGCGGGCTCAAGCCGGCGCAGGGCCCTGTGCGCCCGGGCCGCCCCGTGCTCGGGCCGGCCATCGGCCCCTCTCCGAGCCGCTGAGGACCCCGGAGCTGGCTACGCGGCACCCGCCGGCCAAAGGTCGGGCCACACGCCCGGGCCGCCCCGCTCTCGCGCCGGCCACCGGCCCCGCTCCGAGCCGCTGCGCACCCTGGAGCTAGCTACGCGGCACCCGCCGGCCGAGGGACGGGCCACGCGCCCGGGCCGCCTCGCGCTCGGGCCGGCCATCGGCCCCTCTCCGAGCCGCTGAGGACCCCGGAGCTGGCTACGCGGCACCCGCCGGCCAAGGGTCGGGCCACACGCCCGGGCCGCCCCCCTCTCGCGCCGGCCACCGGCCCCGCTCCCGAGCCGCCGAGGACCCTGGAGCTAGCTAGCTACGCGGCACCCGCCGGCAGAGTGCTGGTCGACCCGCCCCGGCAGCCAGGCCCGGCGCCGGCACCCGCCGGCGAAGGCAACACAGCCTCCCTCAAGAGCCTGCAGTTCCAAGCTCCACCGCCGGTCCTCGCGGGCTGGCGCCTCGACAGCGGGACCAATGTCGACTCGGACGCCGACATCCTGGAACGCCGCCTCGGGCAGTGAAACCGAAACGCTGCCGTCACCCCAGAGGAGCTCCGGCGCCATATAAAAGCGGACGGCAGGTGGCGCCCGAGCAACCTCAGCGGGATCGCCATCCCCCACCCCGCTCCGAACTGCTGCGGACCCTAGAGCTACACGACACGGGCTCAAGCGGGCACAAGGACGGCCACGGGCAAGGGCGTCCACGGGCTCGGGCAGCCATAGACCCAACTCGCTCCGGGCCGCTGCCGGCCCCGGGGCTTAGCTCCGCGGCACCCGCCGGCCGAGGGCCGGGCCCCGCTCCGGGCCGCTGCCGACCACGGGCCTTAGCTCCGCGGCACCCGCCGGCCGAGCGCCGGGCCGCGCGCCCGGGCCGCCCCGCGCCCGGCCCGGCCCTCGGCCCCGCTCCGGGCCGCTGCCGGCCCCGGGGCTTAGCGCCGCGGCACCCGCCGGCCGAGGACCGGGCCACGCGCCCGGGCCGCCCCGCGCCCGGCCCGGCCCGGCCCTCGGCCCCGCTCCGGGCCGCTGCCAACCCCGGGGCTTAGCTCCGCGGCACCCGCCGGCCGAGGGCCGGGCCGCGCGCCCGGGCCGCCCCGCGCCTGGCCCGGCCCTCGGCCCCGCTCCGGGCCGCTGCCGGCCCCGGGGCTTAGCTCCGCGTCACCCGCCGGCCGAGCGCCGGGCCGCGCGCCCGGACCGCCCCGCGCCCGGCCCGGCCCGGCCCGGCCCGGCCCTCGGCCCCGCTCCGGGCCGCTTGCCGACCCTGGAGCTACGGCGCCACCCGCCGCCGGGGTGCTGGTCGACCCGCCCGGGCAGCCAGCCCCGGCGCCGGCACCCGGCTGCGAAGGCAACACGGCCTCCCTCAAGAACCTGCAGTTCCAATCTCCACCGTCGCTCCTCGCGAGGTGGCGCCTTGACAGCGGGCCCGAAGTCGACTCGGACGCCGACATCCTGGAACGCCGCCTCGGGCAGTGCGAGCGAATCGCTCCCGTCAGCCCAGAGGAGCTCCGGCGCCGTAGAAAAGCGGACGGCAGGTGGCGCCCGAGCAACCTCAGCGCGATCGATCGCCACCCCGCCCCGCGCGACTCCTGTGGAGGGAAACTAAATCCCACCGCCCCTCCCTCCCCTCGAGAAACAGGCAGGGCCGTTGGGGATGGAGAGGAGGACAATTCCCCCCCACCCCCACAAAAACTAAAACCACCCCCCACCACTCAGTGCGTGTGTTTGAGCGCGCGGGCCCGCCTGCCTGTTCTGTGTCTGTGTGCGTGCGTCCGTGTCCATCTCCGTCTCCCTCTCGGCCTCTGCGTGCCTGTTTGGGGTTCACAGCGGACTGGATGGACAAGGCACCCAGAGCTCAGAAGATCCACCCAATCCCGATGAACTTGACGAAAAGACCGGGGAGGACCCGTCCGTCTGTCAGGGGCCAACCTCCTTGGAGGAATAGGCGACGCAGCCCGAGAGAGAGAGAGAGAGAGAGAGAGAGAGAGAGAGAGAGAGAGAGAGAGAGAAAGAGCGTTCCGGTTCGTTGTTCCCCGGCTCCCTCCCTGGGGACAACAAGAAGATGCGGCGGCGGTGGCGGTGGCGTGAGACATGAAGCGGCTCTAGGAAATCATCGGAGCTGGGTCCGCAGAAAGGAGCGGTTCGGGTTCGCCCCGGCGGAGTTTCGTGGAGATTTCCACCAAGGAACCGGCACCGTGGCCCTCTCGGGCGAACGGGCACCCTCGGGAACGAGCACACCCTCGTCGTGGCCACTCGCGAAGCTAAATGCAGGACGTTGTGCAGTGTGGCGCGGCGGCGGCGGCGGCGGCGGCGGCGGCGCCCACATCGAGAGAGCGCACGACCACCCGCTCGTTTCTCTTCACCATTTCCCGAATCGGTCACTGTGAAGCGGTGGTGTTGCGGGGGCGGGCGGGCGTGAGTGAGTGGGTGGGTGGGTGCGTGCGCGAGTGCGTGTTTCACGTGGCTTAATGCGTTTTAAAACGACCTCGAGATGGAGCCGTGACACCACGAACCTAAGGGACACGTGAGGCTGGGGACATAGCCGAGGGGTCCGGGTCCGGATGGCAGAAAAAAAAAAAATAGAACGGGAGTCAAGTCAGGCACCTGTGCCACACGTGAACTATGGGCAGCTTGCACCCCGTGACCCCGGTTGGAATCTCTGGAGATGGACACGGAGGGAAGACGGAGGGATGGGGAGGGACGGGGGGAGGGAAGAAAGTTTTGTCCGTTTGTCCCTGTACTTCACGGCGATTCATTCAAGACGTTTATAAAAAAAAAATACATATATATGTACACATATATATAATATACACGCATACATATGTACGTACGTACGTACGTACGTGTGTACGTATGTATAAAAAGAAAAACAAGCAACCGTAAGCGAGCGAGCGAGCGAGCGAGCAAGCAAGCAAGCAAGCAAGCAAAAGCCAAGAAGGAAGCAAGCAAGCATGCAAGCGAGCCAGCCAGCAAAAAGAGTACGTACGAGTCCGTGGATAGACGCGCAGCGCGTCTCATGCTAAGTGAAATGAGTCAGAAAGAGAGGGACAGCCGGAGAAGGGACTGCACTCGTGGGTGGAGGGTCCAACCACATCCCATGAGGCTCGCACCTAAGGAGAGCAGATACACGGCCGGCCGGCACGAGAAGATTGCTCCCTAGCTGGAAGCCTGCCTCATGAGCCAAGGGGAGAAGGCAGCTGGAAGAGAGAAGGGAAGTTTCTCTTGACAGGGGTGCCTGTCAAGAGGTGGCACGTTCGCCCTGGAGGGAGGGGCGGAGGAGTTGAAGCCGGCAAGGCAGGCGGGGGGCCCCCCCCCCCCCCCCCCCCCCCCGCTGCGGCGGCGGCTTGAGTGGCAGGGAAACGCCCTGCCGCTTTGCTAGCGCTCCAGCCTCCAAATCCCCGCAAACCCTCCAAATCCTTTTCGTGTCCCTCTTCCCTCCCTCACGGCCGTGAATAGGGAATAGGGACACGAAAGGGATTTGGAGAATTCGCTGCTGGTCCGAATGATGTCCGTTTCAGCCTGGTGGAGCCAGTATGGAGACTTCTCAGTCCGTGGAAAGGCGAGCTGCTTGGCCTGAGTATGGCTGGCCTTGGGTGGCTGTGGACCCAGGTTCGGTCCCTGGCACTCCAAGGGGTCATGGAAATCACTCATTCAGCAAGAAAGAGTACGTATTTATTTAAATAAATAACCAATACGACCACGACCACGACCATCCTGTTGTTCGTCGCTTGCCTGGAGCAGGCCCCACCCTGAGATTTTGAAACAGTGCCCTATTCAAGGCTGTTTCAGGCTTAGGAGAATGAGACTACAAAAAATAATGACTACATTTAAAAAAAAAAAAAACAAGTGAGTTCATGTCAATAAGCAAGCCAGTCAAGCCAGCAGAGCAAGCCAGCAAGCAAGCAAGCAAGCAAGGAAGCAAGCAAGCGAGCAAGCAAGCAAGCAAGCAAGCAAGCAAGCGAGCAAGCAAGCAAGCAAGCAAGCAAGCAAGCTAGCCGACAAGCAAGCAGGCAACAAGCAAGCGAGCGACAGAGTCCACCCTGACCACCGACAGAACCAAATAGAGGAGCAAGCAGGGCCTGGATAGGGGCGGTGGAGAATGAGACCCATCCTTATGACTGGTATTTGGCCTATTGGGTACGAAGGATCTTGGATCCCGAAGAAAATGATGGCTCGAGGAACCGGTCGGGATGGGAGATGTGTGCTGAAAGTAGAAAAAGGGCCAAACATGATGACCTCTCAGTGTCTGTATTGCAAAGCATAAACCCCGAAAAGAGGGGAGAGGGAGAGGGAGAGGGTGAGGGAGAGAGAATGGGGAATATGTGTCTGCCACAGAGGCAGGGAGGCAGGGGGAGGGTGTGTGCCTCTCTGTGTGTGTGTGTGTGTGTGTGTGTGTGTGTGTGTGTGTGTGTGTGTGTGTAGGCGGGGTTATAATACCCGGGATATTGGTGGTGGGAAATGTGCACTGGTGGAGGGATGGGTGTTTGATCATTGTGTGACTGTCCCCCAAACATGAAAGCTTGTAAAGATCTCACAGGTGAGTCAATAAAATTTAAAAAAAAAAAAAGTGCCATGGTTTCCTTCCCCCCCCCCCACCCCCCGGGGAATTTTATCAATGATACGTGTTTTCTGTTCACAGTACTTTGAAGCTACTGCATCTTCACCAAAGTTCCTTCACCACCACCACCACCATCGCCCTCGCACCCCCCCCCCCGCCCCACCTCTCCCCAGGCTTTGTGTCACTTGATCAGCCCACGGGGGAGGGGGAGGCGTGGGGGGGGCGGAGGGGGCGGAGGGGGCGAGTCTTTACATCGAGAAAACCAGGGCCGCAGAGTCAAGGAGGATTGATTTGGCCTCCACGAAGGCTGTTTCTTGAAGTGCCCAGGAAGGAGGGAGGAGTTTTCTCCTGAGCCGCGGTTTTCCCTTTCTCTTGCTCCCCTTTCTCCTGCTCCCCTCCCCCGCCCGCCAGCGACAAGCTGAAAGAGGTCACCCACCCTACCACCTCCCATTCCAACCCCACCTCTGAGGTGCTTTGTCCAAAGCCTACACCCACCCAGGAGCGCTTAGCAGATCTTATCTCCAAGGAAGATACCGACAGAGAGCGGCATCTCTTCCTCTTCCCCCGCCCTCACCCTCTGGGCGGGCTGGACGGTCGTGGGGGGGGCGGGGCGGGGCGGGGCGGGGCGGGGCGGAACGGCGGGAGCCCGGGAGCCCCCGGAGCCCCGGGCGGGCGGCAATTGTCCTGCAAAAAGAGGCGACCGGGCCCGCCGGCTTGGAGTCAGGTTCCCTCTGGCCTCTGAGGACACGGATCTTTGTGATTGATTGATTGATTGATTGATTGATTGATTGATTGATTTTTTTGAAGGAAAATGAAACCAAAACCCTGGTTCAAGGACCACAACTCCCGGGAAGCTCTGGGGCCGCCACGACCATGGGCACCGCCCACCGAGATGGTTCCCGCCGCCTCCCCCTCCCCTCCCCTCCCCTCCCCGCCGTGTCCGTTCCTTCCTGTCCGTTCTCGTTCTCCTTCTCTCCCCCACCGCCACCCCCACCCGAAAAGGCCCCCCCCCCGCCACCCTCCGTCTAGAGAATTCGGGCGGGGGTTTCCTAGGAAAGTCCTGCAAGCATCTCAGATAGATTTAAAAGAGAGGCTTCAGCTTGATCGCAGGCACTGGCTTTCATCCCCCGCCACCCCCCCCCCCGCCCGCCCCCAACACACACTTGCAGCAAAAGCAAGCCAAAGAAAGCAAAAGCATGCGCCCTTTGATTCCAAGACTTAGAGTACGAGTGTGACTGATCTTTCTCCCCAACCTATGCCTGAAGTTTGTTTCTATGAGTCCATTGGCATGTCCTTCGAAAAAAATAAAATGAGATTAAAATAATTCGACAATGAAGAAAGAAAGAAAGAAAGAAAGAAAGAAAGAAAGAAAGAAAGAAAGAAAAGCAAGCAGGCAAGCAAGCTCGCTTGCCCTGAGCAGGCCCCAGCCTGAGATTTTTAAAAAGTTCCATATTCAAGGCTGTGTCGGGCTTAGGAGAATGAGACCCATCCTTGTGACTGGTATTTGGCATATATTTGGGTACGCCACGGGGAGTTTGCCAGACTCTGCGGTGTGGGCAGATGACATTCGGTAGCCTGCCGGTTTGTCCAAAAAATAATGACTACATTTAAAAAAAAAAAAAGTGAATTCATGTCAATAAGCAAGCCAGCAAAGCCAGCAGAGCGAGCGAGCGAGCGAGCGAGCAAGCAAGCAAGCAAGCAAGCAAGCAAGCTCGCTTGCCTTGAGCAGGCCCCAGCCTGAGATTTTTTAAAAAGTGCCATATTCAAGGCTGTGTCGGGCTTAGGGGAATGAGACCCATCCTTGTGACTGGTATTTGACATATATTTGGGTACGCCACGGGGAGTTTGCCAGACTCTGTGGTGTGGGCAGATGACATTCGGTAGCCTGCCGGTTTGTCCAAAAAATAATGACTACATTTAAAAAAAAAAAATGTGAGTTCATGTCAATAAGCAAGCCAGCAAAGCCAGCAGAGCGAGCGAGCGAGCGAGCGAGCGAGCAAGCAAGCGAGCAAGCAAGCAAGCAAGCAAGCAAGCAAGCTCGCTTGCCTTGAGCAGGCCCCAGCCTGAGATTTTTTAAAAAGTGCCATATTCAAGGCTGTGTCGGGCTTAGGGGAATGAGACCCATCCTTGTGACTGGTATTTGACATATATTTGGGTACGCCACGGGGAGTTTGCCAGACTCTGTGGTGTGGGCAGATGACATTCGGTAGCCTGCCGGTTTGTCCAAAAAATAATGACTACATTTAAAAAAAAAAAAGTGAGTTCATGTCAATAAGCAAGCCAGCAAAGCCAGCAGAGCGAGCGAGCAAGCAAGCAAGCAAAAGCAAGCAAGCAAGCAAGCCGACAAGCTGCCCCCCCCCCCCCGCCCCCAACACACACTTGCAGCCAAAGCAAGCCAAAGAAAGCAAAAGCATGCGCCCTTTGATTCCAAGACTTAGAGTACGAGTGTAACTGATCTTTCTCCCCAACCTTTGCCTGAAGTTTGTTTCTATGAGTCCATTGGCATGTCCTTCGAGAAAAATAAAATGAGATAAAATAATTTGACAATGAAGAAAGAAAGAAAGAAAAGCAAGCAAGCAAGCAAGCAAGCAAGCAAGCAAGCAAGCAAGCAAGCAAGCAAGCTCGCTTGCCTTGAGCAGGCCCCAGCCTGAGATTTTTTAAAAAGTGCCATATTCAAGGCTGTGTCGGGCTTAGGGGAATGAGACCCATCCTTGTGACTGGTATTTGACATATATTTGGGTACGCCACGGGGAGTTTGCCAGACTCTGCGGTGTGGGCAGATGACATTCGGTAGCCTGCCTGCCGGTTTGTGTAAAAAATAATGACTACATTTAAAAAAAAATGTGAGTTCATGTTAATAAGCAAGCCAGCAAAGCCAGCAAAGCCAGCAGAGCGAGCAAGCGAGTAAGCAAGCAAGCAAGCAAGCAAGCAAGCAAACCAGCAAACCAGCAAACCAGCAAGCCAGCAAGCCAGCAAGCAAGCAAGCTAGCAAGCCAGCAAGCCAGCAAGCTAGCCGACAAGCAGGCAACAAGCAAGCGAGCGACAGAGTCCACCCTGAACACCGACAGAACAAAATAGAGAAGCAGGGCCTGGATAGGGGCGGTGGAGCATGGGCACGGGTGGAGGGATGGGTACTGGATGATGGTATGTCGCCGATCATGGTAAGACAGACACGTGAGCACGAAAATTTGTCAGTCTGTCCCTGTCCCTCCAGCTTGTCCCTTCGCGAAAAAATTAAAAAAAAAAAAAAAAAAAAAAGAGGAAAGCCAGCCGGCCGGCCAGCAAGCCGGCAAGGAAAAGAGTACATCCTGAGGAGATACCGACAGGACCAAATAGAGAATTATATACATAAAAAAGCAATTTATTAAAAAAATAGGTTTATGAGAGGGAGGGAGGGAGGGAGGGAGGGAGGGAGGGAGGGAGGGAGGGAGAGAGAGAGAGAGAGAGAGAGAGAGAGAGAGAGAGAGAGAGAGAGAGAGAGAGAAGCCAGCCTGCCAACCAAACAGCACATCCCGAGCGCACACAGGACCAAAGAGGCAAAGCAGGGCCTGGATGTTGCTGGTGGAGCACGGGCACGGGTGGACGGACGGGTACGCACTCACTCCCTCCCGGGTCATGGGTCATGGTCTGACGGACCCGGGAGCACGAAAGTTTGTCGGTCTGTCCTTGTGCCTCCCGGTGATCCATCGTGAAAAAAATTTATTAAAAAAAAAAAATGATAAAAAAAAAAAAGAGGAAAGCCAGCCGGCCAGCCAGCAAGCCGGCAAGGAAAAGAGTACATCCTGAGGAGATACCGACCGACAGGACCAAATAGAGAATTATATACATAAAAAAGCTATTTATTAAAAAAATAGGTTTATGAGAGGGAGGGAGGGAAGGAGGGAGGGAGGGAGGGAGGGAGGGGGGAGGGAGGGAGGGAGAGAGAGAGAGAGAGAGAGAGAGAGAGAGAGAGAGAGAGAGAGAGAGAGAGAGAGAAGCCAGCCGGGCAGGCAAAGAGTACATCCCGAGCGCACACAGGACCAAAGAGGCAAAGCAGGGCCTGGATGTTGCTGGTGGAGCACGGGCACGGTTGGACGGACGGGTACGCACTCCCTCCCTCCCGGGTCATGGTCTGACGGACCCGGGAGCACGAAAGTTTGTCAGTCTGTCCCTGTGCCTCCCGGTGATCCATCGTGAAAAAAAATTATTTAAAAAAATATATAAAAAAAAAAAGAAAAAGAGGAAAGCCAGCCAGCCAGCCAGCCAGCCAGCCAGCCAGCCAGCCAGCCAGCCAGCAAGCCGGCAAGGAAAAGAGTGCATCCTGACTCATGGAATCGTGTCATAATGACTACATTAAAAAAAAAAAATACGTGAGTTGATGTCAATAAGCAAGCCAGCAAAGCTAAGAAAGCGAGCAAGCAAGCAAGCAAGCGAGCTAGCAAGCTAGCAAGCTAGCAAGCTAGCAAGCTAGCAAGCCAGCAAGCTAGCCAGCCAACAAGCAAGCAACAAACAAGCAAGCAAGCGAGCGACAGAGTCCACCCTGAACACCGACAGAACAAAATAGAGAAGCAGGGCCTGGATAGGGGCGGTGGAGCATGGGCACGGGTGGAGGGATGGGTACTGGATGATGGTATGTCGACGATTATGGTAAGACAGACATGTGAGCACGAAAGTTTGTCAGTCTGTCCCTGTCCCTCCAGCTTGTCCCTTCGTGAAAAAAATTTAAAAAAAAAAAAAAAAAAAAAGAGGAAAGCCAGCCAGTCAGCCAGCAAGCCGGCAAGGAAAAGAGTACATCCTGAGGAGGTACCGACAGGACCAAAAAGAGAAATATATATATATATATATATATATATATATATTTATATATATACACATATATGTGTGTGTGTATATATATGTGTGTGTGTGTGTGTGATTTATTAAAAAAATAAATTTATGAGAGAGAGAGAGAGAGAGAGAGAGAGAGAGAGAGAGAGAGAAGCCAGCCAGCAGGCCGGCCGGCCAGCCAGCCAGCCAAAGAGTACATCCCGAGCGCCGACAGGACCAAAGAGAAAAGCAGGGCCTGGATCTGGATCTTGCTGGTGGAGCCACGGCACGGGTGGACGGACGGGTACGCACTCACTCCCTCCCGGGTCATGGTCTGACGGACCCGGGAGCACGAAAGTTTGTCAGTCTGTCCCTGTGCCTCCCGGTGATCCATCGTGAAGAAATTGATTTAAAAAAAAAAAAAAAAAAAAAAAAAAGAGGAAAAGCCAGCCGGCACAAGAGCACATCCTGAGTAGTACAGACAGGACAAAATGGAAAAGTTTTTTTTTTTTTTTTCTTTGCAAAATAGAAAAGCTGCGTGAGTGAGGTACCGGGAGGAAGGGAGGAAGCATGAAGTGGGTGTCGACAGGGAGGAATGCCCGTCCCTTGAAATCGGGGTGCAGTGTTCAAGGGCCTGGCGCAGTCACTTAGCTTGGGCCTCTTCTCCTGGTGCCGCCACACTCTCCGCCTCCCTCCCAGGGAAAGTGCTCTATGCTGAAGCCCCGTGGCACTGTTCCCCGGGCCACGCGCTCGCCTCCTCGCCCCCCACTGCCCCCCGCCCTTCCATGAACTCATTCGTGGACAATCCCTCAGTCAGGCAGGTCAGGTAGGTCCCGTTGGTTTCTTGAATTCAGAATGCCCTCTCACTCCCCTTTGGACCCCAAATAGGAGTCGGCCTCCCACGCAGCACTCCCTCGGAGTTCTTCTCGAGAAAGGAAACCTCTGGGATTCCTCCCTCCCTCCCTCCCTCCCTCCCCCCCTCCAGAGACTCCCCCTCTCCCCAACCAACCCCTGGCGGCGCGGATGATGACTCGGACTACACGAATGATCGATTTATGGATTGATTTATTGATTTCTTGGGGTGGGGGTGGGGGTGGGGGTGGGGGTGGGACCGAAAGCCGGGCGTGCCTGTACTGGTCTAACCGGTTTCGAGGCAGAGTCCGTCTTCCTGTAGAGCCAGAGAGGGCGGGTGGACCACAACTCCCAGAGTGCTCCACGTCGCCGTCGCCGCCGCCGCCGCCGCCGCCGCCGCCGCCGCCGCCGCCGCCGCCGCCGCCGCCGCCGCCGCCGCCGCCGCCGCCGCAGCCGCCGCAGCCGCCGCCGCCGCACCAAAGGGGGGGGGGGGCGGGGGGGGGGAATGAATGAATGAATGAATCAATAGATAAAATAAAATCAAATAAAAATCAAGCAAAACAGAAACCAAAGGACTTTCTCAGAGAGCTGGTCATTGTCATACAGTCGCGCGCGCTCGACCGCTCAGGGAGTGAAATGAAAACAACTCCGCCGCCACCCCGACCCCGACCCCGACCCCGACCCCGACCCCGACCCCGACCCCGATCCTCGATCCTCGATCCGTACCTTACCGTACCTTACCGTGCCTTACCGTACCGGTCTGTCCCCGCCCCTCCCCCTCCTGGAATACTGCCCGCAGGCGGCCTCCCTGCCGCCCCCTCCCCCGCCGATGGGGGTGGGGAAGAAATAGAAAAGCGGCCACGAGGGGGCAGAAAGGTGCAGGAAGGGGAGGGGGGAAGGGAAAAAAAAGAGCTGCAGGAAGAACTAGAAAAAAAAAACAAACCAAAAAACAAAAGGCGCAGGAAGGAAAGGGGGGAGGGGAGCCGCCAGTCGTCAGCCGCCGCTCCAAAGACAGGGGCGCCGGCCGGCCGGCCTGGAGATCCGAGTGCCAGAGGGACGGACGGACGGACGGACCCGACCCGAAGCGAGGCGAGGCGAGGCGGGGCGAAGCGAAGCGAAGAAGTCTGCGCAGGGATGGATCTCCAGCGGGAGGAGAGGACGTGCGAAAGTGATGCAGAGAACCTCAGGAGCGAGCAGAGCGCGGAGCGCAGAGCCTGGAGCCCCGGAGGTTGAGTAGCCGGAACAGCCAAGCGGAGGCTCGTTGAAATATAAAATGTACCAGGGAGGAAGAGGGAGAGGGAGACGGAGAGGGAGGGAGGGAGAGAGAGAGAGAGAGAGAGAGAGAGAGAGAGAGAGAGAGAGAGAGAGAGAGAGAGAGAGGAGAGAGACGGGATTTCGGTGCTCGGTGGTGGTGGTGGTGGAGGAGGAAAATGGGCACTGGTGAAGGGACGGGACGGGGCGGAGGGAGAGAGAGGGAGAGAGAGAGAGAGAGAGAGAGAGAGAGAGAGAGAGAGAGAGAGAGAGAGAGAGAGAGAGACGGG
>NW_026606397.1:0-10000 GCF_029834395.1 Sorex fumeus | reverse complement strand
CGGGCACACAGCCTCCCCTGGGGAGGGGCCCGAGGGGCCGGGGGATCCGGGTCCGCGAGGGCCGGGGCAACGCAGCACACGCGCCGGGTGGGCTCCGAGGGGAAAACGCGAGAGGGAGGCGCCCGCCGCCGGGACCGACCGGGCCACCGGGAAAACTCTGCACGGGAATCCCACCGCCCAACGACCAAGGGCGGTCCCGCACCCACGCCCGGGACGCCGGCCGGCCCGACGGCCGACCCACCGACGCGCGCTCCACCACGGAAGCCACAGCCGCGCACGGCACCGCGGTGCCCCGACCGGCGGGGACCCGGATGGTCCAGCGCCAACCACCGACACCCGTTCCCCAGCCCCAACGCGAGGCAGGGAAGGCCGACGGCGCCCAGAGCCTCCACAAACCGCTCTTCCTCTTCCCTCTGCCCATCCGAGTCCTGCCGGAGGGTCCGGGTACCCAGACGGCAACGTCCAGTCACTCGGGGGCACGCCACCGCGCGGACCGCGCGAGAGCGTCTCGCTCGGCTGGGGGCCGAGAGCACGCACACCCCGAAGCCGGGCTCCGCAGCACCACCGCCGGCTGCGGCACACACAGACACGGGAGCGGACAGCGTGTCGTCCCCCCCCACGGGAAGCACGGCTCCCGCGGGGCAGAGCGGGGGATCGCGCGGGCATAGGTCGGGTCCAGGAAGCGAGACCATACCCGCGCACACGCCCGTCTTCTCCGACCGCGCACACACGGGCCCATCCGAGCCCCGACCACCGACACGACGCCCCGACGCCGGGACGCCGGCTCGGCCCGGCGGGACCCTCCCCCGACGGGGGGAGGCGCGGGCCGCGGTAGGCAAAGAGCGAGGGCGCTCGGCACCCCCCCACGTCTGGGGGGAATGACGGCGGAAGCCTCTCCCCGCCACAGGGCGGCGGGGAAGGGCAGGCTCTGCTACCGGTGGCTGACAGCGCAGGTAGAGGAGGGGCAGCAGCTGGGGGATCCGGTACCCCAAAGGCACCCTCTCGGATCGCTAGAGAAGGAGTATTCTCCGCCGAGGGGGCGCCGCCCCCCGACCTAGGCCGGCTGCCCCGCTTCTCCGGGCTCCCCCGACTCGAGTGGGGGGGGTCTGCCGTAGTGGTCCGGTGGCCGAGCCCCGCCGAAGCAAGACCGACCAGAAGCGTGAGCGTCCGCGGTCAGGTCCGTTGTGTGCTGGGTCCGCGGGAGGGCCCGCCGCCCCTCCGCAGCACCCGGCAGACGGCCCCCGCCCACCACGGCGGGTGACCGGCTTCCGCCCCCGCAACGGGAGAGGAGCGGAAACCCCGGACAGAGCGAGAGAGAGCCCCCAAGGGGGGGCCACCTCGTCTCCCAGAGCCCGGCACAACGACAACCCACCGCCGCCGCTCACGCGCCCGCGTGCGCAAGAGCCAGTTAATGCGAGGCACGCGGGCACGCGCCCGAGAAACGGAGGCCGCCCAACCGCCCACGACCCAAGCGGCGGGCCGCAAGGGGGCGAACGGCAGGGCGACTCCCGTGTGACAAACAACGACCGGCTCGACCCCCAGAGGGGAACACCACCGAACGGGGAGAGCCCAAAGAGGGCAGGACCGCGAAGCCAGGTGACGGGGAAACGGCACCACCGGCTCGGCCTCAGGCACCTGACAGGACGACCTGGAGCGCTCCAGGGGCACCACCGAGGGCCGGTTGAGGCACGGCAGCGCGCGCCACCGCCGGGCGGCCCCACCCCGCCGCGGGGAGGGGCCGGCTCGAGAGAACGGGAACCTGGGACGGTCCCGACAGAGCGAGGGTTGTCCACCGTGTCAGACGACCCCGAAAAGCCCACTCCCTGTGCACCAAGCAGGAGAGCGGCAAGAACGGGATCGGGCCGGGGTCCGCACCCCTGAACGCCCCGCCCCACCGCGAGGTGGGGGAGAAGCGAGAGGCCCGCTGGCAGAACGAGAAGAGCGGTCCCATTCACGTGGAATGTCCGTCCCTCGTCTGGCGCGGCTTAGGCCCGGCCCGGGAGAGCACACCAGCACCACATCGATCAGCAAGGAAAGGATGCGAGAAGCGAGCGGCCACCGGTCCCCCCGGACGAGGAGGGGACCGGACCCCGAAGGAGAGCGAGCAAAGGACAGCAACCCTCCGGAGAGGGGAGAGGCCCGTTTCAGCCTTTGCCCACCCTTCTGACCTCGGGGTGATTCCGGACCCCGACCGGACAACCCCCTCCAACGAGAGCGAGACTGCCTGACACGCAGCGGGCACGGGGGCCCGCGGGACTGGGGGAGGTCCGTTCACATCGGGGCCGCGGACGCCGGGCTGAACTCGGGCGCCTTAGGCCGGAGGTTGACAGCCACGGCTGGGACACTGCCCCCAGGTGCACGCGAGAGCCGGCGCACAGGGCCCAGGCGGGCGGCTCGAGCGGCGGGAGGCCAGGGAGGAAGTCCTCAAGACAGGCCCCGACCATCCCACACGCACCCGGGGGAACGACGGTCCCGATCCTCACGGCAGAGAGCCACCGAGAGAGAGCGTGTCAGCACACATCTCGCGGTCCAAACCGGTCCCGTCGCACGGGAAAAGGACCGATGTCGGAAACGGGACCGATCTGCATCTTCCCGCCGCACCTCTGGAACAGGGACCCGGCAACTGGCACCCAGGAGAGCCCCATCGCCCCGAGTCCCGGAGCTCCACGGGACAACTGGTCGACCCCGTGACTCGGCATGGTCGAAGCTGCGCCCGAAGCCACGCGACGACCCCACGGCGGCGGCGGCGGCGGCGGCGGCGGCGGCGGCGGCGGCGGCGGCGGCGGCGGCGGCGGCGGCGGCGGCGGCGGCGGCGGCCCGGAGGTCAAAGCCAGCTCGGGAAGGCTAAGGGGATAGATTCAGAAGCCCAGAAACACCGCGGCGGGAAATCAAACAAAACTAAGTCCTCTTCCTTCTCGGGGCCGCGGACCAGGCGCCCCCACGGGCTCACGGCCGGAACCCGTCACCGTGCACCGATGCACCGCCCGCTGACCGGCCAAGGGCGGCACGCGTTCAGCCCGGCCATCGGCCCCGCTCCGAGACGCTGCGGACCGACCCTGGAGCTACGAGGCGCGGGCTCAAGCCGGCGCAGGGCCCTGTGCGCCCGGGCCGCCCCGTGCTCGGGCCGGCCATCGGCCCCTCTCCGAGCCGCTGAGGACCCCGGAGCTGGCTACGCGGCACCCGCCGGCCAAAGGGGGCCACACGCCCGGGCCGCCCCGCTCTCGCGCCGGCCACCGGCCCCGCTCCGAGCCGCTGCGCACCCTGGAGCTAGCTACGCGGCACCCGCCGGCCGAGGGACGGGCCACGCGCCCGGGCCGCCTCGCGCTCGGGCCGGCCATCGGCCCCTCTCCGAGCCGCTGAGGACCCCGGAGCTGGCTACGCGGCACCCGCCGGCCAAGGGTCGGGCCACACGCCCGGGCCGCCCCCCTCTCGCGCCGGCCACCGGCCCCGCTCCCGAGCCGCCGAGGACCCTGGAGCTAGCTAGCTACGCGGCACCCGCCGGCAGAGTGCTGGTCGACCCGCCCCGGCAGCCAGGCCCGGCGCCGGCACCCGCCGGCGAAGGCAACACAGCCTCCCTCAAGAGCCTGCAGTTCCAAGCTCCACCGCCGGTCCTCGCGGGCTGGCGCCTCGACAGCGGGACCAATGTCGACTCGGACGCCGACATCCTGGAACGCCGCCTCGGGCAGTGAAACCGAAACGCTGCCGTCACCCCAGAGGAGCTCCGGCGCCATATAAAAGCGGACGGCAGGTGGCGCCCGAGCAACCTCAGCGGGATCGCCATCCCCCACCCCGCTCCGAACTGCTGCGGACCCTAGAGCTACACGACACGGGCTCAAGCGGGCACAAGGACGGCCACGGGCAAGGGCGTCCACGGGCTCGGGCAGCCATAGACCCAACTCGCTCCGGGCCGCTGCCGGCCCCGGGGCTTAGCTCCGCGGCACCCGCCGGCCGAGGGCCGGGCCCCGCTCCGGGCCGCTGCCGACCACGGGCCTTAGCTCCGCGGCACCCGCCGGCCGAGCGCCGGGCCGCGCGCCCGGGCCGCCCCGCGCCCGGCCCGGCCCTCGGCCCCGCTCCGGGCCGCTGCCGGCCCCGGGGCTTAGCGCCGCGGCACCCGCCGGCCGAGGACCGGGCCACGCGCCCGGGCCGCCCCGCGCCCGGCCCGGCCCGGCCCTCGGCCCCGCTCCGGGCCGCTGCCAACCCCGGGGCTTAGCTCCGCGGCACCCGCCGGCCGAGGGCCGGGCCGCGCGCCCGGGCCGCCCCGCGCCTGGCCCGGCCCTCGGCCCCGCTCCGGGCCGCTGCCGGCCCCGGGGCTTAGCTCCGCGTCACCCGCCGGCCGAGCGCCGGGCCGCGCGCCCGGACCGCCCCGCGCCCGGCCCGGCCCGGCCCGGCCCGGCCCTCGGCCCCGCTCCGGGCCGCTTGCCGACCCTGGAGCTACGGCGCCACCCGCCGCCGGGGTGCTGGTCGACCCGCCCGGGCAGCCAGCCCCGGCGCCGGCACCCGGCTGCGAAGGCAACACGGCCTCCCTCAAGAACCTGCAGTTCCAATCTCCACCGTCGCTCCTCGCGAGGTGGCGCCTTGACAGCGGGCCCGAAGTCGACTCGGACGCCGACATCCTGGAACGCCGCCTCGGGCAGTGCGAGCGAATCGCTCCCGTCAGCCCAGAGGAGCTCCGGCGCCGTAGAAAAGCGGACGGCAGGTGGCGCCCGAGCAACCTCAGCGCGATCGATCGCCACCCCGCCCCGCGCGACTCCTGTGGAGGGAAACTAAATCCCACCGCCCCTCCCTCCCCTCGAGAAACAGGCAGGGCCGTTGGGGATGGAGAGGAGGACAATTCCCCCCCACCCCCACAAAAACTAAAACCACCCCCCACCACTCAGTGCGTGTGTTTGAGCGCGCGGGCCCGCCTGCCTGTTCTGTGTCTGTGTGCGTGCGTCCGTGTCCATCTCCGTCTCCCTCTCGGCCTCTGCGTGCCTGTTTGGGGTTCACAGCGGACTGGATGGACAAGGCACCCAGAGCTCAGAAGATCCACCCAATCCCGATGAACTTGACGAAAAGACCGGGGAGGACCCGTCCGTCTGTCAGGGGCCAACCTCCTTGGAGGAATAGGCGACGCAGCCCGAGAGAGAGAGAGAGAGAGAGAGAGAGAGAGAGAGAGAGAGAGAGAGAGAGAAAGAGCGTTCCGGTTCGTTGTTCCCCGGCTCCCTCCCTGGGGACAACAAGAAGATGCGGCGGCGGTGGCGGTGGCGTGAGACATGAAGCGGCTCTAGGAAATCATCGGAGCTGGGTCCGCAGAAAGGAGCGGTTCGGGTTCGCCCCGGCGGAGTTTCGTGGAGATTTCCACCAAGGAACCGGCACCGTGGCCCTCTCGGGCGAACGGGCACCCTCGGGAACGAGCACACCCTCGTCGTGGCCACTCGCGAAGCTAAATGCAGGACGTTGTGCAGTGTGGCGCGGCGGCGGCGGCGGCGGCGGCGGCGGCGCCCACATCGAGAGAGCGCACGACCACCCGCTCGTTTCTCTTCACCATTTCCCGAATCGGTCACTGTGAAGCGGTGGTGTTGCGGGGGCGGGCGGGCGTGAGTGAGTGGGTGGGTGGGTGCGTGCGCGAGTGCGTGTTTCACGTGGCTTAATGCGTTTTAAAACGACCTCGAGATGGAGCCGTGACACCACGAACCTAAGGGACACGTGAGGCTGGGGACATAGCCGAGGGGTCCGGGTCCGGATGGCAGAAAAAAAAAAAATAGAACGGGAGTCAAGTCAGGCACCTGTGCCACACGTGAACTATGGGCAGCTTGCACCCCGTGACCCCGGTTGGAATCTCTGGAGATGGACACGGAGGGAAGACGGAGGGATGGGGAGGGACGGGGGGAGGGAAGAAAGTTTTGTCCGTTTGTCCCTGTACTTCACGGCGATTCATTCAAGACGTTTATAAAAAAAAAATACATATATATGTACACATATATATAATATACACGCATACATATGTACGTACGTACGTACGTACGTGTGTACGATGTATAAAAAGAAAAACAAGCAACCGTAAGCGAGCGAGCGAGCGAGCGAGCAAGCAAGCAAGCAAGCAAGCAAAAGCCAAGAAGGAAGCAAGCAAGCATGCAAGCGAGCCAGCCAGCAAAAAGAGTACGTACGAGTCCGTGGATAGACGCGCAGCGCGTCTCATGCTAAGTGAAATGAGTCAGAAAGAGAGGGACAGCCGGAGAAGGGACTGCACTCGTGGGTGGAGGGTCCAACCACATCCCATGAGGCTCGCACCTAAGGAGAGCAGATACACGGCCGGCCGGCACGAGAAGATTGCTCCCTAGCTGGAAGCCTGCCTCATGAGCCAAGGGGAGAAGGCAGCTGGAAGAGAGAAGGGAAGTTTCTCTTGACAGGGGTGCCTGTCAAGAGGTGGCACGTTCGCCCTGGAGGGAGGGGCGGAGGAGTTGAAGCCGGCAAGGCAGGCGGGGGGCCCCCCCCCCCCCCCCCCCCCCCCGCTGCGGCGGCGGCTTGAGTGGCAGGGAAACGCCCTGCCGCTTTGCTAGCGCTCCAGCCTCCAAATCCCCGCAAACCCTCCAAATCCTTTTCGTGTCCCTCTTCCCTCCCTCACGGCCGTGAATAGGGAATAGGGACACGAAAGGGATTTGGAGAATTCGCTGCTGGTCCGAATGATGTCCGTTTCAGCCTGGTGGAGCCAGTATGGAGACTTCTCAGTCCGTGGAAAGGCGAGCTGCTTGGCCTGAGTATGGCTGGCCTTGGGTGGCTGTGGACCCAGGTTCGGTCCCTGGCACTCCAAGGGGTCATGGAAATCACTCATTCAGCAAGAAAGAGTACGTATTTATTTAAATAAATAACCAATACGACCACGACCACGACCATCCTGTTGTTCGTCGCTTGCCTGGAGCAGGCCCCACCCTGAGATTTTGAAACAGTGCCCTATTCAAGGCTGTTTCAGGCTTAGGAGAATGAGACTACAAAAAATAATGACTACATTTAAAAAAAAAAAAAACAAGTGAGTTCATGTCAATAAGCAAGCCAGTCAAGCCAGCAGAGCAAGCCAGCAAGCAAGCAAGCAAGCAAGGAAGCAAGCAAGCGAGCAAGCAAGCAAGCAAGCAAGCAAGCAAGCGAGCAAGCAAGCAAGCAAGCAAGCAAGCAAGCTAGCCGACAAGCAAGCAGGCAACAAGCAAGCGAGCGACAGAGTCCACCCTGACCACCGACAGAACCAAATAGAGGAGCAAGCAGGGCCTGGATAGGGGCGGTGGAGAATGAGACCCATCCTTATGACTGGTATTTGGCCTATTGGGTACGAAGGATCTTGGATCCCGAAGAAAATGATGGCTCGAGGAACCGGTCGGGATGGGAGATGTGTGCTGAAAGTAGAAAAAGGGCCAAACATGATGACCTCTCAGTGTCTGTATTGCAAAGCATAAACCCCGAAAAGAGGGGAGAGGGAGAGGGAGAGGGTGAGGGAGAGAGAATGGGGAATATGTGTCTGCCACAGAGGCAGGGAGGCAGGGGGAGGGTGTGTGCCTCTCTGTGTGTGTGTGTGTGTGTGTGTGTGTGTGTGTGTGTGTGTGTGTGTGTGTAGGCGGGGTTATAATACCCGGGATATTGGTGGTGGGAAATGTGCACTGGTGGAGGGATGGGTGTTTGATCATTGTGTGACTGTCCCCCAAACATGAAAGCTTGTAAAGATCTCACAGGTGAGTCAATAAAATTTAAAAAAAAAAAAAGTGCCATGGTTTCCTTCCCCCCCCCCCACCCCCCGGGGAATTTTATCAATGATACGTGTTTTCTGTTCACAGTACTTTGAAGCTACTGCATCTTCACCAAAGTTCCTTCACCACCACCACCACCATCGCCCTCGCACCCCCCCCCCCGCCCCACCTCTCCCCAGGCTTTGTGTCACTTGATCAGCCCACGGGGGAGGGGGAGGCGTGGGGGGGGCGGAGGGGGCGGAGGGGGCGAGTCTTTACATCGAGAAAACCAGGGCCGCAGAGTCAAGGAGGATTGATTTGGCCTCCACGAAGGCTGTTTCTTGAAGTGCCCAGGAAGGAGGGAGGAGTTTTCTCCTGAGCCGCGGTTTTCCCTTTCTCTTGCTCCCCTTTCTCCTGCTCCCCTCCCCCGCCCGCCAGCGACAAGCTGAAAGAGGTCACCCACCCTACCACCTCCCATTCCAACCCCACCTCTGAGGTGCTTTGTCCAAAGCCTACACCCACCCAGGAGCGCTTAGCAGATCTTATCTCCAAGGAAGATACCGACAGAGAGCGGCATCTCTTCCTCTTCCCCCGCCCTCACCCTCTGGGCGGGCTGGACGGTCGTGGGGGGGGCGGGGCGGGGCGGGGCGGGGCGGGGCGGAACGGCGGGAGCCCGGGAGCCCCCGGAGCCCCGGGCGGGCGGCAATTGTCCTGCAAAAAGAGGCGACCGGGCCCGCCGGCTTGGAGTCAGGTTCCCTCTGGCCTCTGAGGACACGGATCTTTGTGATTGATTGATTGATTGATTGATTGATTGATTGATTGATTTTTTTGAAGGAAAATGAAACCAAAACCCTGGTTCAAGGACCACAACTCCCGGGAAGCTCTGGGGCCGCCACGACCATGGGCACCGCCCACCGAGATGGTTCCCGCCGCCTCCCCCTCCCCTCCCCTCCCCTCCCCGCCGTGTCCGTTCCTTCCTGTCCGTTCTCGTTCTCCTTCTCTCCCCCACCGCCACCCCCACCCGAAAAGGCCCCCCCCCCGCCACCCTCCGTCTAGAGAATTCGGGCGGGGGTTTCCTAGGAAAGTCCTGCAAGCATCTCAGATAGATTTAAAAGAGAGGCTTCAGCTTGATCGCAGGCACTGGCTTTCATCCCCCGCCACCCCCCCCCCCGCCCGCCCCCAACACACACTTGCAGCAAAAGCAAGCCAAAGAAAGCAAAAGCATGCGCCCTTTGATTCCAAGACTTAGAGTACGAGTGTGACTGATCTTTCTCCCCAACCTATGCCTGAAGTTTGTTTCTATGAGTCCATTGGCATGTCCTTCGAAAAAAATAAAATGAGATTAAAATAATTCGACAATGAAGAAAGAAAGAAAGAAAGAAAGAAAGAAAGAAAGAAAGAAAGAAAGAAAAGCAAGCAGGCAAGCAAGCTCGCTTGCCCTGAGCAGGCCCCAGCCTGAGATTTTTAAAAAGTTCCATATTCAAGGCTGTGTCGGGCTTAGGAGAATGAGACCCATCCTTGTGACTGGTATTTGGCATATATTTGGGTACGCCACGGGGAGTTTGCCAGACTCTGCGGTGTGGGCAGATGACATTCGGTAGCCTGCCGGTTTGTCCAAAAAATAATGACTACATTTAAAAAAAAAAAAAGTGAATTCATGTCAATAAGCAAGCCAGCAAAGCCAGCAGAGCGAGCGAGCGAGCGAGCGAGCAAGCAAGCAAGCAAGCAAGCAAGCAAGCTCGCTTGCCTTGAGCAGGCCCCAGCCTGAGATTTTTTAAAAAGTGCCATATTCAAGGCTGTGTCGGGCTTAGGGGAATGAGACCCATCCTTGTGACTGGTATTTGACATATATTTGGGTACGCCACGGGGAGTTTGCCAGACTCTGTGGTGTGGGCAGATGACATTCGGTAGCCTGCCGGTTTGTCCAAAAAATAATGACTACATTTAAAAAAAAAAAATGTGAGTTCATGTCAATAAGCAAGCCAGCAAAGCCAGCAGAGCGAGCGAGCGAGCGAGCGAGCGAGCAAGCAAGCGAGCAAGCAAGCAAGCAAGCAAGCAAGCAAGCTCGCTTGCCTTGAGCAGGCCCCAGCCTAGATTTTTTAAAAAGTGCCATATTCAAGGCTGTGTCGGGCTTAGGGGAATGAGACCCATCCTTGTGACTGGTATTTGACATATATTTGGGTACGCCACGGGGAGTTTGCCAGACTCTGTGGTGTGGGCAGATGACATTCGGTAGCCTGCCGGTTTGTCCAAAAAATAATGACTACATTTAAAAAAAAAAAAGTGAGTTCATGTCAATAAGCAAGCCA
>NW_026606396.1:0-123371 GCF_029834395.1 Sorex fumeus | reverse complement strand
TAGCCAATTGAACAGCACGACTGCGAACATGAACAGGCCTCTGAAAACCAGCATTGTTTTACTTGGACATTCACAAGTGGTGTAAGATAAATCTGCAGGTAGTGGAGATTCAGTTGAATTCCAGATTCGCAGTGAATGAATGGAACATTCTGTACTGGAGATTGCCATGATTTCTCAAGTCTGGATTGTTTGGACATGAAAATGAAGAGCTGACCACAGTTGTGTGGATACCCAGTAAAAAGCAGGGCTTAGAGTGTGAACAGACCGCTGAAAACCAGCATTGTGTTACTTGGACATTCATAAGTGGTGTAATGAAAGCCTACCTGGAGTGCAGATTCAGATGAATTCCAGATTGGCAGTGAATGAATGGAACATTCTGTACTGGCGATTCCAATGATTTCTGAAGTCTGATATTGTGGAAAAGAAAATGAAAGGCTGACCAGGTTTGAGTGGATAGACAATTGAACAGCACACTGCGAGTGTGAAAAGGCGGCTGAAAACCAGCATTGGATTACTTGGTCATTCACCAGTGCTGTAATGAAAACCTGCCTGGAGCGGAGAGTCAGATGAATTGCAGAATCGCAGTGAATGAATGGAACAGTCTGTAGTGGAGAGCCCAATGATTTCTGAAGGCTGGTTTGTGTGGAGAGGAAAATGAAGAGCTGACCAATATTGAGTGGATAGCCCATTGAACAGCACTTCTGCGAGTTGAACATGCCTCTGAAAACCAGTATTGAGTTACTTGGACATTCACCAGTGGCGTAACGAAAACCTGCCAGGAGTGGAGGTTCAGAGGAATTCCAGATTCGCAGTGAATGAATGGAACATTCTCTAGTGGTGATTCCAATGATTTCTGAAGGCTGGGTTTTGTGGACACGAAAATGTAGAGCTGAACAGGGTGGAGTGGATAGCCAAATGAACAGCACGTCTCTTAGTATGAACAGGCCACTGAAAACCAGCATTGGCTTACTTGGACATTCACAAGTGGTGTAACGATAACCCGCCGGGAGTTGAGAGTCAGATGAATTTAAGATTCGCAGTGAATGAACGGAACATTCTGTGGAGGAGATACCAATTATTTCTGAAGGTTGGGTTATGAGGACAGGAAAATGTAGAGCTGAATAGGGTTGGGTGGATAGCAAATTGAACAGCACGGCTGAGTGTGTTAGCAGGCGGCTTAAAACCAGCATTGTCTTCCTTGGACATTTACCAGTGGTGTCACGAAAACCTTCCAGGAGTGGAGACTCTGATGAATTCCAGATTCGCGTGATTGAATGGAACATTCTGTAGTGGTGATTGCCAACATTTAGGAATCTGGATAGTCTGGACAGGATATTGAAGAGCTGACCGATATTGAGTGGATAGCCAATGAACAGCACGGTTTCGAGTGTGAACAGACCACTAAGAAGCAGCATTGCATTACTTGGACATTCATCAGTGGTGTAACGAAAGCCTTCCTGGAATGCAGATTCAGAGTATTTCCAGATTCACAGTGAATGAATGGAAATTTCTGTAGTAGAGATTCCAATGATTTCTGAACGCTGGGTTGTGTGGACAGGAAAATGAAGAGCTGACTAGGTTTGACTGGATTGCCAATTGAACAGCAAGGCTGTGAGTGTGAACAGCCGCTGAAAACCAGCATTGGATTACCTGGTCATTCACCAGTGTTGTTAGGAAAATCTGCCTGGTGTGGAGAGTCAGAGGAATTCCAGATTCGCAGGGAACGAATGGAACATTCTGAAGTGGAGATAAGAATGATTTCTGAAGGCTCGGTGTGTGGAAGGAAAATCAAGAGCTAACCAGCGTTCACTGGATAGCCAATTGAACAGCACGGCTGCGAGTGTTAACACGCAGCTGAAACCAGCCTTGGGTTGCTTGGACATTCACCAGTGGTGAAACGAAAACCTGCTGGGAGTGGAGAACAAGATGAATTCAAGATTCGCCTGAATGAATGAAACATTCTGTAGTGTAGATTGCAATGGTTTCTGAGGTTTGTATTGTCTGAACTGGAAAAAGAAGAACTCACCAGTGTTGAGTCGCTAGACCGTGAACAGCACGGGTTCGAGTGTGAATAGACCGCTGAAAACCATCATTGCGTTACTTGAACATTCAGCAGTGGTGCAATGAAAACCTGC
Source organism: Sorex fumeus (assembly GCF_029834395.1). Classification (NCBI taxonomy): domain Eukaryota; kingdom Metazoa; phylum Chordata; class Mammalia; order Eulipotyphla; family Soricidae; genus Sorex; species Sorex fumeus. Next base: position 121,236 of record NW_026606396.1, on the reverse strand, counting down.
CGGGAGTGGAGATTCAGATGAATTCCAGATTCGCAGTGAATGAATGGAACATTCTCTAGTGGTGATTCCAATGATTTCTGAAGGCTGGGTTTTGTGGACACGAAAATGTAGAGCTGAACAGGGTGGAATGGATAGCCAAATGAACAGCACGTCTCGTAGTAAGAACAGGCCACTGAAAACCAGCTTTGGCTTAATTGGACATTCACAAGTGGTGTAACGAAAACCTGACGGGAGTTGAGAATTAGATGAATTTCAGATTTGCCGTCAATGAATGGAACATTCTGTGGAGGAGATACCAATTGTTTCTGAAGTTTGGGTTATGTGGACAGGAAAATGGAGCTGAAGAGGGTTGAGTGGATAGCAAATTGAACAGCACGGCTGAGAGTAGGAGCAGGCCACTTAAAACCAGCATTGGCTTACTTGGATATTTACCAGTGGTGTCACGAAAACCTGCCGGGAGTGGAGATTCAGATGAATTCCAGATTCGCTGTGAATGAATGGAACATTCTGTAGTGGAGATAACAATGATTTCTCCAGTCTCTGTGGTGTGGACAGGAAAATGTAGAGCTGGCCAGGGTTGAGTGGATAGCCAATTGAACAGCACCACTGCGCTTGTGAAGAAAACACTTAAAACATTGGGTTACTTGGACATTCAACAGTGGTGTAACGAAAACCTGCCGGGAGTGGAGGTTCAGAGGAATTCCAGATTCGCAGTGAATGAATGGAACATTCTCTAGTGGAGATTCCAACGATTTCTGAAGGCTGGGTCGTGTGGAAGGAAAATCAAGAACTAATCAGGATTTAGTGGAAAGCCAATTGTATAGCATGGCTGCGAGTGTGAACATGCAGCTGAAAACCAGCATTGGGTTACTTGGACATTCATCAGTGGTGTAAGGAAAACCTGCATGGAGTGGAGAGTCAGTTGAATTCCACATTCGCAGTGAATGAATGGAACATTCTGTAGAGGAGATTCCAATGATTTCTGAAGCCTGTGTTGTGTGGACAGGAAAATGAAGAGCTGACCAGGCTTGAATCGATAGCCAAGTAAACAGCAGGGCTGCGAATATGAACAGGCCGCTGAAAACCAGCATTGGGTTACTTGGACATTCAACAGTGGTGTAATGAAAACCTGCGTGGAGGCGTGGAGTTGAGAGTCAGATGAATTCCAGATTCGCAGTGAATGAATGGAACATTCTGTAGTGGAGATAACAAAGATTTCTGAAGGCTGGTAGTGTGGTGGGACAATGAAGAGCTGAACAGGGTGGAGTGAATTGTCAATTAAACAGCACGGCTGCGAGTATGAACAGGCCTCTGAAAACCAGCATTGGCTTACTTGGACATTCACAAGTGGTGTAATGTTAACCAGGCGGGAGTGGAGAATCAGATAAACTCCAGACTCGCAGTGAATGAATGGAACATTCTGTAGTGGAGATTGCAATGATTTCTGAAATCTGGATTGTGGGGACACGAAAATGAAGAGCTGACCAGTGTTGAGTGGATAGCCTGTAAAAAGCCTCGGCTTCGAATGTGAACAGACCACTGAAAACCAGTATTGCATTACTTCGACTTTCAGCAGTGGTGTAACGAAAGCCTGCGTGGAGTGCAGATTCAGATGAATTCCAGATTCCCAGTGAATGAATGGAACATCCTGTAGTGGAGATTACAATGATTTCTGAAGGCTGGGTTGTGTGCACAGGAAAATGAGGAGCAAAACAGGTTGAGTGGATAGCCAATTGAACAGCACGACTGCGAACATGAACAGGCCTCTGAAAACCAGCATTGTTTTACTTGGACATTCACAAGTGGTGTAAGATAAATCTGCAGGTAGTGGAGATTCAGTTGAATTCCAGATTCGCAGTGAATGAATGGAACATTCTGTACTGGAGATTGCCATGATTTCTCAAGTCTGGATTGTTTGGACATGAAAATGAAGAGCTGACCACAGTTGTGTGGATACCCAGTAAAAAGCAGGGCTTAGAGTGTGAACAGACCGCTGAAAACCAGCATTGTGTTACTTGGACATTCATAAGTGGTGTAATGAAAGCCTACCTGGAGTGCAGATTCAGATGAATTCCAGATTGGCAGTGAATGAATGGAACATTCTGTACTGGCGATTCCAATGATTTCTGAAGTCTGATATTGTGGAAAAGAAAATGAAAGGCTGACCAGGTTTGAGTGGATAGACAATTGAACAGCACACTGCGAGTGTGAAAAGGCGGCTGAAAACCAGCATTGGATTACTTGGTCATTCACCAGTGCTGTAATGAAAACCTGCCTGGAGCGGAGAGTCAGATGAATTGCAGAATCGCAGTGAATGAATGGAACAGTCTGTAGTGGAGAGCCCAATGATTTCTGAAGGCTGGTTTGTGTGGAGAGGAAAATGAAGAGCTGACCAATATTGAGTGGATAGCCCATTGAACAGCACTTCTGCGAGTTGAACATGCCTCTGAAAACCAGGATTGAGTTACTTGGACATTCACCAGTGGCGTAACGAAAACCTGCCAGGAGTGGAGGTTCAGATGAATTCCAGATTCGCAGTGAATGAATGGAACATTCTCTAGTGGTGATTCCAATGATTTCTGAAGGCTGGGTTTTGTGGACACGAAAATGTAGAGCTGAACAGGGTGGAGTGGATAGCCAAATGAACAGCACGTCTCTTAGTATGAACAGGCCACTGAAAACCAGCATTGGCTTACTTGGACATTCACAAGTGGTGTAACGATAACCCGCCGGGAGTTGAGAGTCAGATGAATTTAAGATTCGCAGTGAATGAACGGAACATTCTGTGGAGGAGATACCAATTATTTCTGAAGGTTGGGTTATGAGGACAGGAAAATGTAGAGCTGAATAGGGTTGGGTGGATAGCAAATTGAACAGCACGGCTGAGTGTGTTAGCAGGCGGCTTAAAACCAGCATTGTCTTCCTTGGACATTTACCAGTGGTGTCACGAAAACCTTCCAGGAGTGGAGACTCTGATGAATTCCAGATTCGCGTGATTGAATGGAACATTCTGTAGTGGTGATTGCCAACATTTAGGAATCTGGATAGTCTGGACAGGATATTGAAGAGCTGACCGATATTGAGTGGATAGCCAATGAACAGCACGGTTTCGAGTGTGAACAGACCACTAAGAAGCAGCATTGCATTACTTGGACATTCATCAGTGGTGTAACGAAAGCCTTCCTGGAATGCAGATTCAGAGTATTTCCAGATTCACAGTGAATGAATGGAAATTTCTGTAGTAGAGATTCCAATGATTTCTGAACGCTGGGTTGTGTGGACAGGAAAATGAAGAGCTGACTAGGTTTGACTGGATTGCCAATTGAACAGCAAGGCTGTGAGTGTGAACAGCCGCTGAAAACCAGCATTGGATTACCTGGTCATTCACCAGTGTTGTTAGGAAAATCTGCCTGGTGTGGAGAGTCAGAGGAATTCCAGATTCGCAGGGAACGAATGGAACATTCTGAAGTGGAGATAAGAATGATTTCTGAAGGCTCGGTGTGTGGAAGGAAAATCAAGAGCTAACCAGCGTTCACTGGATAGCCAATTGAACAGCACGGCTGCGAGTGTTAACACGCAGCTGAAACCAGCCTTGGGTTGCTTGGACATTCACCAGTGGTGAAACGAAAACCTGCTGGGAGTGGAGAACAAGATGAATTCAAGATTCGCCTGAATGAATGAAACATTCTGTAGTGTAGATTGCAATGGTTTCTGAGGTTTGTATTGTCTGAACTGGAAAAAGAAGAACTCACCAGTGTTGAGTCGCTAGACCGTGAACAGCACGGGTTCGAGTGTGAATAGACCGCTGAAAACCATCATTGCGTTACTTGAACATTCAGCAGTGGTGCAATGAAAACCTGCCGGGAGTGGAGATTCAGATGAATTCCAGATTCGCAGTGAATGAATGGAACATTCTCTAGTGGTGATTCCAATGATTTCTGAAGGCTGGGTTTTGTGGACACGAAAATGTAGAGCTGAACAGGGTGGAATGGATAGCCAAATGAACAGCACGTCTCGTAGTAAGAACAGGCCACTGAAAACCAGCTTTGGCTTAATTGGACATTCACAAGTGGTGTAACGAAAACCTGACGGGAGTTGAGAATTAGATGAATTTCAGATTTGCCGTCAATGAATGGAACATTCTGTGGAGGAGATACCAATTGTTTCTGAAGTTTGGGTTATGTGGACAGGAAAATGGAGCTGAAGAGGGTTGAGTGGATAGCAAATTGAACAGCACGGCTGAGAGTATGAGCAGGCCACTTAAAACCAGCATTGGCTTACTTGGATATTTACCAGTGGTGTCACGAAAACCTGCCGGGAGTGGAGATTCAGATGAATTCCAGATTCGCTGTGAATGAATGGAACATTCTGTAGTGGAGATAACAATGATTTCTCCAGTCTCTGTGGTGTGGACAGGAAAATGTAGAGCTGGCCAGGGTTGAGTGGATAGCCAATTGAACAGCACCACTGCGCTTGTGAAGAAAACACTTAAAACATTGGGTTACTTGGACATTCAACAGTGGTGTAACGAAAACCTGCCGGGAGTGGAGGTTCAGAGGAATTCCAGATTCGCAGTGAATGAATGGAACATTCTCTAGTGGAGATTCCAACGATTTCTGAAGGCTGGGTCGTGTGGAAGGAAAATCAAGAACTAATCAGGATTTAGTGGAAAGCCAATTGTATAGCATGGCTGCGAGTGTGAACATGCAGCTGAAAACCAGCATTGGGTTACTTGGACATTCATCAGTGGTGTAAGGAAAACCTGCATGGAGTGGAGAGTCAGTTGAATTCCACATTCGCAGTGAATGAATGGAACATTCTGTAGAGGAGATTCCAATGATTTCTGAAGCCTGTGTTGTGTGGACAGGAAAATGAAGAGCTGACCAGGCTTGAATCGATAGCCAAGTAAACAGCAGGGCTGCGAATATGAACAGGCCGCTGAAAACCAGCATTGGGTTACTTGGACATTCAACAGTGGTGTAATGAAAACCTGCGTGGAGTTGAGAGTCAGATGAATTCCAGATTCGCAGTGAATGAATGGAACATTCTGTAGTGGAGATAACAAAGATTTCTGAAGGCTGGTAGTGTGGTGGGACAATGAAGAGCTGAACAGGGTGGAGTGAATTGTCAATTAAACAGCACGGCTGCGAGTATGAACAGGCCTCTGAAAACCAGCATTGGCTTACTTGGACATTCACAAGTGGTGTAATGTTAACCAGGCGGGAGTGGAGAATCAGATAAACTCCAGACTCGCAGTGAATGAATGGAACATTCTGTAGTGGAGATTGCAATGATTTCTGAAATCTGGATTGTGGGGACACGAAAATGAAGAGCTGACCAGTGTTGAGTGGATAGCCTGTAAAAAGCCTCGGCTTCGAATGTGAACAGACCACTGAAAACCAGTATTGCATTACTTCGACTTTCAGCAGTGGTGTAACGAAAGCCTGCGTGGAGTGCAGATTCAGATGAATTCCAGATTCCCAGTGAATGAATGGAACATCCTGTAGTGGAGATTACAATGATTTCTGAAGGCTGGGTTGTGTGCACAGGAAAATGAGGAGCAAAACAGGTTGAGTGGATAGCCAATTGAACAGCACGACTGCGAACATGAACAGGCCTCTGAAAACCAGCATTGTTTTACTTGGACATTCACAAGTGGTGTAAGATAAATCTGCAGGTAGTGGAGATTCAGTTGAATTCCAGATTCGCAGTGAATGAATGGAACATTCTGTACTGGAGATTGCCATGATTTCTCAAGTCTGGATTGTTTGGACATGAAAATGAAGAGCTGACCACAGTTGTGTGGATACCCAGTAAAAAGCAGGGCTTAGAGTGTGAACAGACCGCTGAAAACCAGCATTGTGTTACTTGGACATTCATAAGTGGTGTAATGAAAGCCTACCTGGAGTGCAGATTCAGATGAATTCCAGATTGGCAGTGAATGAATGGAACATTCTGTACTGGCGATTCCAATGATTTCTGAAGTCTGATATTGTGGAAAAGAAAATGAAAGGCTGACCAGGTTTGAGTGGATAGACAATTGAACAGCACACTGCGAGTGTGAAAAGGCGGCTGAAAACCAGCATTGGATTACTTGGTCATTCACCAGTGCTGTAATGAAAACCTGCCTGGAGCGGAGAGTCAGATGAATTGCAGAATCGCAGTGAATGAATGGAACAGTCTGTAGTGGAGAGCCCAATGATTTCTGAAGGCTGGTTTGTGTGGAGAGGAAAATGAAGAGCTGACCAATATTGAGTGGATAGCCCATTGAACAGCACTTCTGCGAGTTGAACATGCCTCTGAAAACCAGGATTGAGTTACTTGGACATTCACCAGTGGCGTAACGAAAACCTGCCAGGAGTGGAGGTTCAGAGGAATTCCAGATTCGCAGTGAATGAATGGAACATTCTCTAGTGGTGATTCCAATGATTTCTGAAGGCTGGGTTTTGTGGACACGAAAATGTAGAGCTGAACAGGGTGGAGTGGATAGCCAAATGAACAGCACGTCTCTTAGTATGAACAGGCCACTGAAAACCAGCATTGGCTTACTTGGACATTCACAAGTGGTGTAACGATAACCCGCCGGGAGTTGAGAGTCAGATGAATTTAAGATTCGCAGTGAATGAACGGAACATTCTGTGGAGGAGATACCAATTATTTCTGAAGGTTGGGTTATGAGGACAGGAAAATGTAGAGCTGAATAGGGTTGGGTGGATAGCAAATTGAACAGCACGGCTGAGTGTGTTAGCAGGCGGCTTAAAACCAGCATTGTCTTCCTTGGACATTTACCAGTGGTGTCACGAAAACCTTCCAGGAGTGGAGACTCTGATGAATTCCAGATTCGCGTGATTGAATGGAACATTCTGTAGTGGTGATTGCCAACATTTAGGAATCTGGATAGTCTGGACAGGATATTGAAGAGCTGACCGATATTGAGTGGATAGCCAATGAACAGCACGGTTTCGAGTGTGAACAGACCACTAAGAAGCAGCATTGCATTACTTGGACATTCATCAGTGGTGTAACGAAAGCCTTCCTGGAATGCAGATTCAGAGTATTTCCAGATTCACAGTGAATGAATGGAAATTTCTGTAGTAGAGATTCCAATGATTTCTGAACGCTGGGTTGTGTGGACAGGAAAATGAAGAGCTGACTAGGTTTGACTGGATTGCCAATTGAACAGCAAGGCTGTGAGTGTGAACAGCCGCTGAAAACCAGCATTGGATTACCTGGTCATTCACCAGTGTTGTTAGGAAAATCTGCCTGGTGTGGAGAGTCAGAGGAATTCCAGATTCGCAGGGAACGAATGGAACATTCTGAAGTGGAGATAAGAATGATTTCTGAAGGCTCGGTGTGTGGAAGGAAAATCAAGAGCTAACCAGCGTTCACTGGATAGCCAATTGAACAGCACGGCTGCGAGTGTTAACACGCAGCTGAAACCAGCCTTGGGTTGCTTGGACATTCACCAGTGGTGAAACGAAAACCTGCTGGGAGTGGAGAACAAGATGAATTCAAGATTCGCCTGAATGAATGAAACATTCTGTAGTGTAGATTGCAATGGTTTCTGAGGTTTGTATTGTCTGAACTGGAAAAAGAAGAACTCACCAGTGTTGAGTCGCTAGACCGTGAACAGCACGGGTTCGAGTGTGAATAGACCGCTGAAAACCATCATTGCGTTACTTGAACATTCAGCAGTGGTGCAATGAAAACCTGCCGGGAGTGGAGATTCAGATGAATTCCAGATTCGCAGTGAATGAATGGAACATTCTCTAGTGGTGATTCCAATGATTTCTGAAGGCTGGGTTTTGTGGACACGAAAATGTAGAGCTGAACAGGGTGGAATGGATAGCCAAATGAACAGCACGTCTCGTAGTAAGAACAGGCCACTGAAAACCAGCTTTGGCTTAATTGGACATTCACAAGTGGTGTAACGAAAACCTGACGGGAGTTGAGAATTAGATGAATTTCAGATTTGCCGTCAATGAATGGAACATTCTGTGGAGGAGATACCAATTGTTTCTGAAGTTTGGGTTATGTGGACAGGAAAATGGAGCTGAAGAGGGTTGAGTGGATAGCAAATTGAACAGCACGGCTGAGAGTAGGAGCAGGCCACTTAAAACCAGCATTGGCTTACTTGGATATTTACCAGTGGTGTCACGAAAACCTGCCGGGAGTGGAGATTCAGATGAATTCCAGATTCGCTGTGAATGAATGGAACATTCTGTAGTGGAGATAACAATGATTTCTCCAGTCTCTGTGGTGTGGACAGGAAAATGTAGAGCTGGCCAGGGTTGAGTGGATAGCCAATTGAACAGCACCACTGCGCTTGTGAAGAAAACACTTAAAACATTGGGTTACTTGGACATTCAACAGTGGTGTAACGAAAACCTGCCGGGAGTGGAGGTTCAGAGGAATTCCAGATTCGCAGTGAATGAATGGAACATTCTCTAGTGGAGATTCCAACGATTTCTGAAGGCTGGGTCGTGTGGAAGGAAAATCAAGAACTAATCAGGATTTAGTGGAAAGCCAATTGTATAGCATGGCTGCGAGTGTGAACATGCAGCTGAAAACCAGCATTGGGTTACTTGGACATTCATCAGTGGTGTAAGGAAAACCTGCATGGAGTGGAGAGTCAGTTGAATTCCACATTCGCAGTGAATGAATGGAACATTCTGTAGAGGAGATTCCAATGATTTCTGAAGCCTGTGTTGTGTGGACAGGAAAATGAAGAGCTGACCAGGCTTGAATCGATAGCCAAGTAAACAGCAGGGCTGCGAATATGAACAGGCCGCTGAAAACCAGCATTGGGTTACTTGGACATTCAACAGTGGTGTAATGAAAACCTGCGTGGAGTTGAGAGTCAGATGAATTCCAGATTCGCAGTGAATGAATGGAACATTCTGTAGTGGAGATAACAAAGATTTCTGAAGGCTGGTAGTGTGGTGGGACAATGAAGAGCTGAACAGGGTGGAGTGAATTGTCAATTAAACAGCACGGCTGCGAGTATGAACAGGCCTCTGAAAACCAGCATTGGCTTACTTGGACATTCACAAGTGGTGTAATGTTAACCAGGCGGGAGTGGAGAATCAGATAAACTCCAGACTCGCAGTGAATGAATGGAACATTCTGTAGTGGAGATTGCAATGATTTCTGAAATCTGGATTGTGGGGACACGAAAATGAAGAGCTGACCAGTGTTGAGTGGATAGCCTGTAAAAAGCCTCGGCTTCGAATGTGAACAGACCACTGAAAACCAGTATTGCATTACTTCGACTTTCAGCAGTGGTGTAACGAAAGCCTGCGTGGAGTGCAGATTCAGATGAATTCCAGATTCCCAGTGAATGAATGGAACATCCTGTAGTGGAGATTACAATGATTTCTGAAGGCTGGGTTGTGTGCACAGGAAAATGAGGAGCAAAACAGGTTGAGTGGATAGCCAATTGAACAGCACGACTGCGAACATGAACAGGCCTCTGAAAACCAGCATTGTTTTACTTGGACATTCACAAGTGGTGTAAGATAAATCTGCAGGTAGTGGAGATTCAGTTGAATTCCAGATTCGCAGTGAATGAATGGAACATTCTGTACTGGAGATTGCAATGATTTCTCAAGTCTGGATTGTTTGGACATGAAAATGAAGAGCTGACCACAGTTGTGTGGATACCCAGTAAAAAGCAGGGCTTAGAGTGTGAACAGACCGCTGAAAACCAGCATTGTGTTACTTGGACATTCATAAGTGGTGTAATGAAAGCCTACCTGGAGTGCAGATTCAGATGAATTCCAGATTGGCAGTGAATGAATGGAACATTCTGTACTGGCGATTCCAATGATTTCTGAAGTCTGATATTGTGGAAAAGAAAATGAAAGGCTGACCAGGTTTGAGTGGATAGACAATTGAACAGCACACTGCGAGTGTGAAAAGGCGGCTGAAAACCAGCATTGGATTACTTGGTCATTCACCAGTGCTGTCATGAAAACCTGCCTGGAGCGGAGAGTCAGATGAATTGCAGAATCGCAGTGAATGAATGGAACAGTCTGTAGTGGAGAGCCCAATGATTTCTGAAGGCTGGTTTGTGTGGAGAGGAAAATGAAGAGCTGACCAATATTGAGTGGATAGCCCATTGAACAGCATGCCTCTGAAAAGCAGTATTGAGTTACTTGGACATTCACCAGTGGCGTAACGAAAACCTGCCAGGAGTGGAGGTTCAGAGGAATTCCAGATTCGCAGTGAATGAATGGAACATTCTCTAGTGGTGATTCCAATGATTTCTGAAGGCTGGGTTTTGTGGACACGAAAATGTAGAGCTGAACAGGGTGGAGTGGATAGCCAAATGAACAGCACGTCTCTTAGTATGAACAGGCCACTGAAAACCAGCATTGGCTTACTTGGACATTCACAAGTGGTGTAACGATAACCCGCCGGGAGTTGAGAGTCAGATGAATTTAAGATTCGCAGTGAATGAACGGAACATTCTGTGGAGGAGATACCAATTATTTCTGAAGGTTGGGTTATGAGGACAGGAAAATGTAGAGCTGAATAGGGTTGGGTGGATAGCAAATTGAACAGCACGGCTGAGTGTGTTAGCAGGCGGCTTAAAACCAGCATTGTCTTCCTTGGACATTTACCAGTGGTGTCACGAAAACCTTCCAGGAGTGGAGACTCTGATGAATTCCAGATTCGCGTGATTGAATGGAACATTCTGTAGTGGTGATTGCCAACATTTAGGAATCTGGATAGTCTGGACAGGATATTGAAGAGCTGACCGATATTGAGTGGATAGCCAATGAAGAGCACGGTTTCGAGTGTGAACAGACCACTAAGAAGCAGCATTGCATTACTTGGACATTCATCAGTGGTGTAACGAAAGCCTTCCTGGAATGCAGATTCAGAGTATTTCCAGATTCACAGTGAATGAATGGAAATTTCTGTAGTAGAGATTCCAATGATTTCTGAACGCTGGGTTGTGTGGACAGGAAAATGAAGAGCTGACTAGGTTTGACTGGATTGCCAATTGAACAGCAAGGCTGTGAGTGTGAACAGCCGCTGAAAACCAGCATTGGATTACCTGGTCATTCACCAGTGTTGTTAGGAAAATCTGCCTGGTGTGGAGAGTCAGAGGAATTCCAGATTCGCAGGGAACGAATGGAACATTCTGAAGTGGAGATAAGAATGATTTCTGAAGGCTCGGTGTGTGGAAGGAAAATCAAGAGCTAACCAGCGTTCACTGGATAGCCAATTGAACAGCACGGCTGCGAGTGTTAACACGCAGCTGAAACCAGCCTTGGGTTGCTTGGACATTCACCAGTGGTGAAACGAAAACCTGCTGGGAGTGGAGAACAAGATGAATTCAAGATTCGCCTGAATGAATGAAACATTCTGTAGTGTAGATTGCAATGGTTTCTGAGGTTTGTATTGTCTGAACTGGAAAAAGAAGAACTCACCAGTGTTGAGTCGCTAGACCGTGAACAGCACGGGTTCGAGTGTGAATAGACCGCTGAAAACCATCATTGCGTTACTTGAACATTCAGCAGTGGTGCAATGAAAACCTGCCGGGAGTGGAGATTCAGATGAATTCCAGATTCGCAGTGAATGAATGGAACATTCTCTAGTGGTGATTCCAATGATTTCTGAAGGCTGGGTTTTGTGGACACGAAAATGTAGAGCTGAACAGGGTGGAATGGATAGCCAAATGAACAGCACGTCTCGTAGTAAGAACAGGCCACTGAAAACCAGCTTTGGCTTAATTGGACATTCACAAGTGGTGTAACGAAAACCTGACGGGAGTTGAGAATTAGATGAATTTCAGATTTGCCGTCAATGAATGGAACATTCTGTGGAGGAGATACCAATTGTTTCTGAAGTTTGGGTTATGTGGACAGGAAAATGGAGCTGAAGAGGGTTGAGTGGATAGCAAATTGAACAGCACGGCTGAGAGTAGGAGCAGGCCACTTAAAACCAGCATTGGCTTACTTGGATATTTACCAGTGGTGTCACGAAAACCTGCCGGGAGTGGAGATTCAGATGAATTCCAGATTCGCTGTGAATGAATGGAACATTCTGTAGTGGAGATAACAATGATTTCTCCAGTCTCTGTGGTGTGGACAGGAAAATGTAGAGCTGGCCAGGGTTGAGTGGATAGCCAATTGAACAGCACCACTGCGCTTGTGAAGAAAACACTTAAAACATTGGGTTACTTGGACATTCAACAGTGGTGTAACGAAAACCTGCCGGGAGTGGAGGTTCAGAGGAATTCCAGATTCGCAGTGAATGAATGGAACATTCTCTAGTGGAGATTCCAACGATTTCTGAAGGCTGGGTCGTGTGGAAGGAAAATCAAGAACTAATCAGGATTTAGTGGAAAGCCAATTGTATAGCATGGCTGCGAGTGTGAACATGCAGCTGAAAACCAGCATTGGGTTACTTGGACATTCATCAGTGGTGTAAGGAAAACCTGCATGGAGTGGAGAGTCAGTTGAATTCCACATTCGCAGTGAATGAATGGAACATTCTGTAGAGGAGATTCCAATGATTTCTGAAGCCTGTGTTGTGTGGACAGGAAAATGAAGAGCTGACCAGGCTTGAATCGATAGCCAAGTAAACAGCAGGGCTGCGAATATGAACAGGCCGCTGAAAACCAGCATTGGGTTACTTGGACATTCAACAGTGGTGTAATGAAAACCTGCGTGGAGTTGAGAGTCAGATGAATTCCAGATTCGCAGTGAATGAATGGAACATTCTGTAGTGGAGATAACAAAGATTTCTGAAGGCTGGTAGTGTGGTGGGACAATGAAGAGCTGAACAGGGTGGAGTGAATTGTCAATTAAACAGCACGGCTGCGAGTATGAACAGGCCTCTGAAAACCAGCATTGGCTTACTTGGACATTCACAAGTGGTGTAATGTTAACCAGGCGGGAGTGGAGAATCAGATAAACTCCAGACTCGCAGTGAATGAATGGAACATTCTGTAGTGGAGATTGCAATGATTTCTGAAATCTGGATTGTGGGGACACGAAAATGAAGAGCTGACCAGTGTTGAGTGGATAGCCTGTAAAAAGCCTCGGCTTCGAATGTGAACAGACCACTGAAAACCAGTATTGCATTACTTCGACTTTCAGCAGTGGTGTAACGAAAGCCTGCGTGGAGTGCAGATTCAGATGAATTCCAGATTCCCAGTGAATGAATGGAACATCCTGTAGTGGAGATTACAATGATTTCTGAAGGCTGGGTTGTGTGCACAGGAAAATGAGGAGCAAAACAGGTTGAGTGGATAGCCAATTGAACAGCACGACTGCGAACATGAACAGGCCTCTGAAAACCAGCATTGTTTTACTTGGACATTCACAAGTGGTGTAAGATAAATCTGCAGGTAGTGGAGATTCAGTTGAATTCCAGATTCGCAGTGAATGAATGGAACATTCTGTACTGGAGATTGCAATGATTTCTCAAGTCTGGATTGTTTGGACATGAAAATGAAGAGCTGACCACAGTTGTGTGGATACCCAGTAAAAAGCAGGGCTTAGAGTGTGAACAGACCGCTGAAAACCAGCATTGTGTTACTTGGACATTCATAAGTGGTGTAATGAAAGCCTACCTGGAGTGCAGATTCAGATGAATTCCAGATTGGCAGTGAATGAATGGAACATTCTGTACTGGCGATTCCAATGATTTCTGAAGTCTGATATTGTGGAAAAGAAAATGAAAGGCTGACCAGGTTTGAGTGGATAGACAATTGAACAGCACACTGCGAGTGTGAAAAGGCGGCTGAAAACCAGCATTGGATTACTTGGTTATTCACCAGTGCTGTCATGAAAACCTGCCTGGAGCGGAGAGTCAGATGAATTGCAGAATCGCAGTGAATGAATGGAACAGTCTGTAGTGGAGAGCCCAATGATTTCTGAAGGCTGGTTTGTGTGGAGAGGAAAATGAAGAGCTGACCAATATTGAGTGGATAGCCCATTGAACAGCACTTCTGCGAGTTGAACATGCCTCTGAAAACCAGTATTGAGTTACTTGGACATTCACCAGTGGCGTAACGAAAACCTGCCAGGAGTGGAGGTTCAGATGAATTCCAGATTCGCAGTGAATGAATGGAACATTCTCTAGTGGTGATTCCAATGATTTCTGAAGGCTGGGTTTTGTGGACACGAGAATGTAGAGCTGAACAGGGTGGAGTGGATAGCCAAATGAACAGCACGTCTCTTAGTATGAACAGGCCACTGAAAACCAGCATTGGCTTACTTGGACATTCACAAGTGGTGTAACGATAACCCGCCGGTAGTTGAGAGTCAGATGAATTTAAGATTCGCAGTGAATGAACGGAACATTCTGTGGAGGAGATACCAATTATTTCTGAAGGTTGGGTTATGAGGACAGGAAAATGTAGAGCTGAATAGGGTTGGGTGGATAGCAAATTGAACAGCACGGCTGAGTGTGTTAGCAGGCGGCTTAAAACCAGCATTGTCTTCCTTGGACATTTACCAGTGGTGTCACGAAAACCTTCCAGGAGTGGAGACTCTGATGAATTCCAGATTCGCGTGATTGAATGGAACATTCTGTAGTGGTGATTGCCAACATTTAGGAATCTGGATAGTCTGGACAGGATATTGAACAGCTGACCGATATTGAGTGGATAGCCAATGAACAGCACGGTTTGGAGTGTGAACAGACCACTAAGAAGCAGCATTGCATTACTTGGACATTCATCAGTGGTGTAACGAAAGCCTTCCTGGAATGCAGATTCAGAGTATTTCCAGATTCACAGTGAATGAATGGAAATTTCTGTAGTAGAGATTCCAATGATTTCTGAACGCTGGGTTGTGTGGACAGGAAAATGAAGAGCTGACTAGGTTTGACTGGATTGCCAATTGAACAGCAAGGCTGTGAGTGTGAACAGCCGCTGAAAACCAGCATTGGATTACCTGGTCATTCACCAGTGTTGTTAGGAAAATCTGCCTGGTGTGGAGAGTCAGAGGAATTCCAGATTCGCAGGGAACGAATGGAACATTCTGAAGTGGAGATAAGAATGATTTCTGAAGGCTCGGTGTGTGGAAGGAAAATCAAGAGCTAACCAGCGTTCACTGGATAGCCAATTGAACAGCACGGCTGCGAGTGTTAACACGCAGCTGAAACCAGCCTTGGGTTGCTTGGACATTCACCAGTGGTGAAACGAAAACCTGCTGGGAGTGGAGAACAAGATGAATTCAAGATTCGCCTGAATGAATGAAACATTCTGTAGTGTAGATTGCAATGGTTTCTGAGGTTTGTATTGTCTGAACTGGAAAAAGAAGAACTCACCAGTGTTGAGTCGCTAGACCGTGAACAGCACGGGTTCGAGTGTGAATAGACCGCTGAAAACCATCATTGCGTTACTTGAACATTCAGCAGTGGTGCAATGAAAACCTGCCGGGAGTGGAGATTCAGATGAATTCCAGATTCGCAGTGAATGAATGGAACATTCTCTAGTGGTGATTCCAATGATTTCTGAAGGCTGGGTTTTGTGGACACGAAAATGTAGAGCTGAACAGGGTGGAATGGATAGCCAAATGAACAGCACGTCTCGTAGTAAGAACAGGCCACTGAAAACCAGCTTTGGCTTAATTGGACATTCACAAGTGGTGTAACGAAAACCTGACGGGAGTTGAGAATTAGATGAATTTCAGATTTGCCGTCAATGAATGGAACATTCTGTGGAGGAGATACCAATTGTTTCTGAAGTTTGGGTTATGTGGACAGGAAAATGGAGCTGAAGAGGGTTGAGTGGATAGCAAATTGAACAGCACGGCTGAGAGTAGGAGCAGGCCACTTAAAACCAGCATTGGCTTACTTGGATATTTACCAGTGGTGTCACGAAAACCTGCCGGGAGTGGAGATTCAGATGAATTCCAGATTCGCTGTGAATGAATGGAACATTCTGTAGTGGAGATAACAATGATTTCTCCAGTCTCTGTGGTGTGGACAGGAAAATGTAGAGCTGGCCAGGGTTGAGTGGATAGCCAATTGAACAGCACCACTGCGCTTGTGAAGAAAACACTTAAAACATTGGGTTACTTGGACATTCAACAGTGGTGTAACGAAAACCTGCCGGGAGTGGAGGTTCAGAGGAATTCCAGATTCGCAGTGAATGAATGGAACATTCTCTAGTGGAGATTCCAACGATTTCTGAAGGCTGGGTCGTGTGGAAGGAAAATCAAGAACTAATCAGGATTTAGTGGAAAGCCAATTGTATAGCATGGCTGCGAGTGTGAACATGCAGCTGAAAACCAGCATTGGGTTACTTGGACATTCATCAGTGGTGTAAGGAAAACCTGCATGGAGTGGAGAGTCAGTTGAATTCCACATTCGCAGTGAATGAATGGAACATTCTGTAGAGGAGATTCCAATGATTTCTGAAGCCTGTGTTGTGTGGACAGGAAAATGAAGAGCTGACCAGGCTTGAATCGATAGCCAAGTAAACAGCAGGGCTGCGAATATGAACAGGCCGCTGAAAACCAGCATTGGGTTACTTGGACATTCAACAGTGGTGTAATGAAAACCTGCGTGGAGTTGAGAGTCAGATGAATTCCAGATTCGCAGTGAATGAATGGAACATTCTGTAGTGGAGATAACAAAGATTTCTGAAGGCTGGTAGTGTGGTGGGACAATGAAGAGCTGAACAGGGTGGAGTGAATTGTCAATTAAACAGCACGGCTGCGAGTATGAACAGGCCTCTGAAAACCAGCATTGGCTTACTTGGACATTCACAAGTGGTGTAATGTTAACCAGGCGGGAGTGGAGAATCAGATAAACTCCAGACTCGCAGTGAATGAATGGAACATTCTGTAGTGGAGATTGCAATGATTTCTGAAATCTGGATTGTGGGGACACGAAAATGAAGAGCTGACCAGTGTTGAGTGGATAGCCTGTAAAAAGCCTCGGCTTCGAATGTGAACAGACCACTGAAAACCAGTATTGCATTACTTCGACTTTCAGCAGTGGTGTAACGAAAGCCTGCGTGGAGTGCAGATTCAGATGAATTCCAGATTCCCAGTGAATGAATGGAACATCCTGTAGTGGAGATTACAATGATTTCTGAAGGCTGGGTTGTGTGCACAGGAAAATGAGGAGCAAAACAGGTTGAGTGGATAGCCAATTGAACAGCACGACTGCGAACATGAACAGGCCTCTGAAAACCAGCATTGTTTTACTTGGACATTCACAAGTGGTGTAAGATAAATCTGCAGGTAGTGGAGATTCAGTTGAATTCCAGATTCGCAGTGAATGAATGGAACATTCTGTACTGGAGATTGCAATGATTTCTCAAGTCTGGATTGTTTGGACATGAAAATGAAGAGCTGACCACAGTTGTGTGGATACCCAGTAAAAAGCAGGGCTTAGAGTGTGAACAGACCGCTGAAAACCAGCATTGTGTTACTTGGACATTCATAAGTGGTGTAATGAAAGCCTACCTGGAGTGCAGATTCAGATGAATTCCAGATTGGCAGTGAATGAATGGAACATTCTGTACTGGCGATTCCAATGATTTCTGAAGTCTGATATTGTGGAAAAGAAAATGAAAGGCTGACCAGGTTTGAGTGGATAGACAATTGAACAGCACACTGCGAGTGTGAAAAGGCGGCTGAAAACCAGCATTGGATTACTTGGTCATTCACCAGTGCTGTAATGAAAACCTGCCTGGAGCGGAGAGTCAGATGAATTGCAGAATCGCAGTGAATGAATGGAACAGTCTGTAGTGGAGAGCCCAATGATTTCTGAAGGCTGGTTTGTGTGGAGAGGAAAATGAAGAGCTGACCAATATTGAGTGGATAGCCCATTGAACAGCACTTCTGCGAGTTGAACATGCCTCTGAAAACCAGTATTGAGTTACTTGGACATTCACCAGTGGCGTAACGAAAACCTGCCAGGAGTGGAGGTTCAGATGAATTCCAGATTCGCAGTGAATGAATGGAACATTCTCTAGTGGTGATTCCAATGATTTCTGAAGGCTGGGTTTTGTGGACACGAGAATGTAGAGCTGAACAGGGTGGAGTGGATAGCCAAATGAACAGCACGTCTCTTAGTATGAACAGGCCACTGAAAACCAGCATTGGCTTACTTGGACATTCACAAGTGGTGTAACGATAACCCGCCGGGAGTTGAGAGTCAGATGAATTTAAGATTCGCAGTGAATGAACGGAACATTCTGTGGAGGAGATACCAATTATTTCTGAAGGTTGGGTTATGAGGACAGGAAAATGTAGAGCTGAATAGGGTTGGGTGGATAGCAAATTGAACAGCACGGCTGAGTGTGTTAGCAGGCGGCTTAAAACCAGCATTGTCTTCCTTGGACATTTACCAGTGGTGTCACGAAAACCTTCCAGGAGTGGAGACTCTGATGAATTCCAGATTCGCGTGATTGAATGGAACATTCTGTAGTGGTGATTGCCAACATTTAGGAATCTGGATAGTCTGGACAGGATATTGAAGAGCTGACCGATATTGAGTGGATAGCCAATGAACAGCACGGTTTCGAGTGTGAACAGACCACTAAGAAGCAGCATTGCATTACTTGGACATTCATCAGTGGTGTAACGAAAGCCTTCCTGGAATGCAGATTCAGAGTATTTCCAGATTCACAGTGAATGAATGGAAATTTCTGTAGTAGAGATTCCAATGATTTCTGAACGCTGGGTTGTGTGGACAGGAAAATGAAGAGCTGACTAGGTTTGACTGGATTGCCAATTGAACAGCAAGGCTGTGAGTGTGAACAGCCGCTGAAAACCAGCATTGGATTACCTGGTCATTCACCAGTGTTGTTAGGAAAATCTGCCTGGTGTGGAGAGTCAGAGGAATTCCAGATTCGCAGGGAACGAATGGAACATTCTGAAGTGGAGATAAGAATGATTTCTGAAGGCTCGGTGTGTGGAAGGAAAATCAAGAGCTAACCAGCGTTCACTGGATAGCCAATTGAACAGCACGGCTGCGAGTGTTAACACGCAGCTGAAACCAGCCTTGGGTTGCTTGGACATTCACCAGTGGTGAAACGAAAACCTGCTGGGAGTGGAGAACAAGATGAATTCAAGATTCGCCTGAATGAATGAAACATTCTGTAGTGTAGATTGCAATGGTTTCTGAGGTTTGTATTGTCTGAACTGGAAAAAGAAGAACTCACCAGTGTTGAGTCGCTAGACCGTGAACAGCACGGGTTCGAGTGTGAATAGACCGCTGAAAACCATCATTGCGTTACTTGAACATTCAGCAGTGGTGCAATGAAAACCTGCCGGGAGTGGAGATTCAGATGAATTCCAGATTCGCAGTGAATGAATGGAACATTCTCTAGTGGTGATTCCAATGATTTCTGAAGGCTGGGTTTTGTGGACACGAAAATGTAGAGCTGAACAGGGTGGAATGGATAGCCAAATGAACAGCACGTCTCGTAGTAAGAACAGGCCACTGAAAACCAGCTTTGGCTTAATTGGACATTCACAAGTGGTGTAACGAAAACCTGACGGGAGTTGAGAATTAGATGAATTTCAGATTTGCCGTCAATGAATGGAACATTCTGTGGAGGAGATACCAATTGTTTCTGAAGTTTGGGTTATGTGGACAGGAAAATGGAGCTGAAGAGGGTTGAGTGGATAGCAAATTGAACAGCACGGCTGAGAGTATGAGCAGGCCACTTAAAACCAGCATTGGCTTACTTGGATATTTACCAGTGGTGTCACGAAAACCTGCCGGGAGTGGAGATTCAGATGAATTCCAGATTCGCTGTGAATGAATGGAACATTCTGTAGTGGAGATAACAATGATTTCTCCAGTCTCTGTGGTGTGGACAGGAAAATGTAGAGCTGGCCAGGGTTGAGTGGATAGCCAATTGAACAGCACCACTGTGCTTGTGAAGAAAACACTTAAAACATTGGGTTACTTGGACATTCAACAGTGGTGTAACGAAAACCTGCCGGGAGTGGAGGTTCAGAGGAATTCCAGATTCGCAGTGAATGAATGGAACATTCTCTAGTGGAGATTCCAACGATTTCTGAAGGCTGGGTCGTGTGGAAGGAAAATCAAGAACTAATCAGGATTTAGTGGAAAGCCAATTGTATAGCATGGCTGCGAGTGTGAACATGCAGCTGAAAACCAGCATTGGGTTACTTGGACATTCATCAGTGGTGTAAGGAAAACCTGCATGGAGTGGAGAGTCAGTTGAATTCCACATTCGCAGTGAATGAATGGAACATTCTGTAGAGGAGATTCCAATGATTTCTGAAGCCTGTGTTGTGTGGACAGGTAAATGAAGAGCTGACCAGGCTTGAATCGATAGCCAAGTAAACAGCAGGGCTGCGAATATGAACAGGCCGCTGAAAACCAGCATTGGGTTACTTGGACATTCAACAGTGGTGTAATGAAAACCTGCGTGGAGTTGAGAGTCAGATGAATTCCAGATTCGCAGTGAATGAATGGAACATTCTGTAGTGGAGATAACAAAGATTTCTGAAGGCTGGTAGTGTGGTGGGACAATGAAGAGCTGAACAGGGTGGAGTGAATTGTCAATTAAACAGCACGGCTGCGAGTATGAACAGGCCTCTGAAAACCAGCATTGGCTTACTTGGACATTCACAAGTGGTGTAATGTTAACCAGGCGGGAGTGGAGAATCAGATAAACTCCAGACTCGCAGTGAATGAATGGAACATTCTGTAGTGGAGATTGCAATGATTTCTGAAATCTGGATTGTGGGGACACGAAAATGAAGAGCTGACCAGTGTTGAGTGGATAGCCTGTAAAAAGCCTCGGCTTCGAATGTGAACAGACCACTGAAAACCAGTATTGCATTACTTCGACTTTCAGCAGTGGTGTAACGAAAGCCTGCGTGGAGTGCAGATTCAGATGAATTCCAGATTCCCAGTGAATGAATGGAACATCCTGTAGTGGAGATTACAATGATTTCTGAAGGCTGGGTTGTGTGCACAGGAAAATGAGGAGCAAAACAGGTTGAGTGGATAGCCAATTGAACAGCACGACTGCGAACATGAACAGGCCTCTGAAAACCAGCATTGTTTTACTTGGACATTCACAAGTGGTGTAAGATAAATCTGCAGGTAGTGGAGATTCAGTTGAATTCCAGATTCGCAGTGAATGAATGGAACATTCTGTACTGGAGATTGCAATGATTTCTCAAGTCTGGATTGTTTGGACATGAAAATGAAGAGCTGACCACAGTTGTGTGGATACCCAGTAAAAAGCAGGGCTTAGAGTGTGAACAGACCGCTGAAAACCAGCATTGTGTTACTTGGACATTCATAAGTGGTGTAATGAAAGCCTACCTGGAGTGCAGATTCAGATGAATTCCAGATTGGCAGTGAATGAATGGAACATTCTGTACTGGCGATTCCAATGATTTCTGAAGTCTGATATTGTGGAAAAGAAAATGAAAGGCTGACCAGGTTTGAGTGGATAGACAATTGAACAGCACACTGCGAGTGTGAAAAGGCGGCTGAAAACCAGCATTGGATTACTTGGTCATTCACCAGTGCTGTAATGAAAACCTGCCTGGAGCGGAGAGTCAGATGAATTGCAGAATCGCAGTGAATGAATGGAACAGTCTGTAGTGGAGAGCCCAATGATTTCTGAAGGCTGGTTTGTGTGGAGAGGAAAATGAAGAGCTGACCAATATTGAGTGGATAGCCCATTGAACAGCACTTCTGCGAGTTGAACATGCCTCTGAAAACCAGTATTGAGTTACTTGGACATTCACCAGTGGCGTAACGAAAACCTGCCAGGAGTGGAGGTTCAGAGGAATTCCAGATTCGCAGTGAATGAATGGAACATTCTCTAGTGGTGATTCCAATGATTTCTGAAGGCTGGGTTTTGTGGACACGAAAATGTAGAGCTGAACAGGGTGGAGTGGATAGCCAAATGAACAGCACGTCTCTTAGTATGAACAGGCCACTGAAAACCAGCATTGGCTTACTTGGACATTCACAAGTGGTGTAACGATAACCCGCCGGGAGTTGAGAGTCAGATGAATTTAAGATTCGCAGTGAATGAACGGAACATTCTGTGGAGGAGATACCAATTATTTCTGAAGGTTGGGTTATGAGGACAGGAAAATGTAGAGCTGAATAGGGTTGGGTGGATAGCAAATTGAACAGCACGGCTGAGTGTGTTAGCAGGCGGCTTAAAACCAGCATTGTCTTCCTTGGACATTTACCAGTGGTGTCACGAAAACCTTCCAGGAGTGGAGACTCTGATGAATTCCAGATTCGCGTGATTGAATGGAACATTCTGTAGTGGTGATTGCCAACATTTAGGAATCTGGATAGTCTGGACAGGATATTGAAGAGCTGACCGATATTGAGTGGATAGCCAATGAACAGCACGGTTTCGAGTGTGAACAGACCACTAAGAAGCAGCATTGCATTACTTGGACATTCATCAGTGGTGTAACGAAAGCCTTCCTGGAATGCAGATTCAGAGTATTTCCAGATTCACAGTGAATGAATGGAAATTTCTGTAGTAGAGATTCCAATGATTTCTGAACGCTGGGTTGTGTGGACAGGAAAATGAAGAGCTGACTAGGTTTGACTGGATTGCCAATTGAACAGCAAGGCTGTGAGTGTGAACAGCCGCTGAAAACCAGCATTGGATTACCTGGTCATTCACCAGTGTTGTTAGGAAAATCTGCCTGGTGTGGAGAGTCAGAGGAATTCCAGATTCGCAGGGAACGAATGGAACATTCTGAAGTGGAGATAAGAATGATTTCTGAAGGCTCGGTGTGTGGAAGGAAAATCAAGAGCTAACCAGCGTTCACTGGATAGCCAATTGAACAGCACGGCTGCGAGTGTTAACACGCAGCTGAAACCAGCCTTGGGTTGCTTGGACATTCACCAGTGGTGAAACGAAAACCTGCTGGGAGTGGAGAACAAGATGAATTCAAGATTCGCCTGAATGAATGAAACATTCTGTAGTGTAGATTGCAATAGTTTCTGAGGTTTGTATTGTCTGAACTGGAAAAAGAAGAACTCACCAGTGTTGAGTCGCTAGACCGTGAACAGCACGGGTTCGAGTGTGAATAGACCGCTGAAAACCATCATTGCGTTACTTGAACATTCAGCAGTGGTGCAATGAAAACCTGCCGGGAGTGGAGATTCAGATGAATTCCAGATTCGCAGTGAATGAATGGAACATTCTCTAGTGGTGATTCCAATGATTTCTGAAGGCTGGGTTTTGTGGACACGAAAATGTAGAGCTGAACAGGGTGGAATGGATAGCCAAATGAACAGCACGTCTCGTAGTAAGAACAGGCCACTGAAAACCAGCTTTGGCTTAATTGGACATTCACAAGTGGTGTAACGAAAACCTGACGGGAGTTGAGAATTAGATGAATTTCAGATTTGCCGTCAATGGATGGAACATTCTGTGGAGGAGATACCAATTGTTTCTGAAGTTTGGGTTATGTGGACAGGAAAATGGAGCTGAAGAGGGTTGAGTGGATAGCAAATTGAACAGCACGGCTGAGAGTATGAGCAGGCCACTTAAAACCAGCATTGGCTTACTTGGATATTTACCAGTGGTGTCACGAAAACCTGCCGGGAGTGGAGATTCAGATGAATTCCAGATTCGCTGTGAATGAATGGAACATTCTGTAGTGGAGATAACAATGATTTCTCCAGTCTCTGTGGTGTGGACAGGAAAATGTAGAGCTGGCCAGGGTTGAGTGGATAGCCAATTGAACAGCACCACTGCGCTTGTGAAGAAAACACTTAAAACATTGGGTTACTTGGACATTCAACAGTGGTGTAACGAAAACCTGCCGGGAGTGGAGGTTCAGAGGAATTCCAGATTCGCAGTGAATGAATGGAACATTCTCTAGTGGAGATTCCAACGATTTCTGAAGGCTGGGTCGTGTGGAAGGAAAATCAAGAACTAATCAGGATTTAGTGGAAAGCCAATTGTATAGCATGGCTGCGAGTGTGAACATGCAGCTGAAAACCAGCATTGGGTTACTTGGACATTCATCAGTGGTGTAAGGAAAACCTGCATGGAGTGGAGAGTCAGTTGAATTCCACATTCGCAGTGAATGAATGGAACATTCTGTAGAGGAGTTTCCAATGATTTCTGAAGCCTGTGTTGTGTGGACAGGAAAATGAAGAGCTGACCAGGCTTGAATCGATAGCCAAGTAAACAGCAGGGCTGCGAATATGAACAGGCCGCTGAAAACCAGCATTGGGTTACTTGGACATTCAACAGTGGTGTAATGAAAACCTGCGTGGAGTTGAGAGTCAGATGAATTCCAGATTCGCAGTGAATGAATGGAACATTCTGTAGTGGAGATAACAAAGATTTCTGAAGGCTGGTAGTGTGGTGGGACAATGAAGAGCTGAACAGGGTGGAGTGAATTGTCAATTAAACAGCACGGCTGCGAGTATGAACAGGCCTCTGAAAACCAGCATTGGCTTACTTGGACATTCACAAGTGGTGTAATGTTAACCAGGCGGGAGTGGAGAATCAGATAAACTCCAGACTCGCAGTGAATGAATGGAACATTCTGTAGTGGAGATTGCAATGATTTCTGAAATCTGGATTGTGGGGACACGAAAATGAAGAGCTGACCAGTGTTGAGTGGATAGCCTGTAAAAAGCCTCGGCTTCGAATGTGAACAGACCACTGAAAACCAGTATTGCATTACTTCGACTTTCAGCAGTGGTGTAACGAAAGCCTGCGTGGAGTGCAGATTCAGATGAATTCCAGATTCCCAGTGAATGAATGGAACATCCTGTAGTGGAGATTACAATGATTTCTGAAGGCTGGGTTGTGTGCACAGGAAAATGAGGAGCAAAACAGGTTGAGTGGATAGCCAATTGAACAGCACGACTGCGAACATGAACAGGCCTCTGAAAACCAGCATTGTTTTACTTGGACATTCACAAGTGGTGTAAGATAAATCTGCAGGTAGTGGAGATTCAGTTGAATTCCAGATTCGCAGTGAATGAATGGAACATTCTGTACTGGAGATTGCAATGATTTCTCATGTCTGGATTGTTTGGACATGAAAATGAAGAGCTGACCACAGTTGTGTGGATACCCAGTAAAAAGCAGGGCTTAGAGTGTGAACAGACCGCTGAAAACCAGCATTGTGTTACTTGGACATTCATAAGTGGTGTAATGAAAGCCTACCTGGAGTGCAGATTCAGATGAATTCCAGATTGGCAGTGAATGAATGGAACATTCTGTACTGGCGATTCCAATGATTTCTGAAGTCTGATATTGTGGAAAAGAAAATGAAAGGCTGACCAGGTTTGAGTGGATAGACAATTGAACAGCACACTGCGAGTGTGAAAAGGCGGCTGAAAACCAGCATTGGATTACTTGGTCATTCACCAGTGCTGTAATGAAAACCTGCCTGGAGCGGAGAGTCAGATGAATTGCAGAATCGCAGTGAATGAATGGAACAGTCTGTAGTGGAGAGCCCAATGATTTCTGAAGGCTGGTTTGTGTGGAGAGGAAAATGAAGAGCTGACCAATATTGAGTGGATAGCCCATTGAACAGCATGCCTCTGAAAAGCAGTATTGAGTTACTTGGACATTCACCAGTGGCGTAACGAAAACCTGCCAGGAGTGGAGGTTCAGATGAATTCCAGATTCGCAGTGAATGAATGGAACATTCTCTAGTGGTGATTCCAATGATTTCTGAAGGCTGGGTTTTGTGGACACGAAAATGTAGAGCTGAACAGGGTGGAGTGGATAGCCAAATGAACAGCACGTCTCTTAGTATGAACAGGCCACTGAAAACCAGCATTGGCTTACTTGGACATTCACAAGTGGTGTAACGATAACCCGCCGGGAGTTGAGAGTCAGATGAATTTAAGATTCGCAGTGAATGAACGGAACATTCTGTGGAGGAGATACCAATTATTTCTGAAGGTTGGGTTATGAGGACAGGAAAATGTAGAGCTGAATAGGGTTGGGTGGATAGCAAATTGAACAGCACGGCTGAGTGTGTTAGCAGGCGGCTTAAAACCAGCATTGTCTTCCTTGGACATTTACCAGTGGTGTCACGAAAACCTTCCAGGAGTGGAGACTCTGATGAATTCCAGATTCGCGTGATTGAATGGAACATTCTGTAGTGGTGATTGCCAACATTTAGGAATCTGGATAGTCTGGACAGGATATTGAAGAGCTGACCGATATTGAGTGGATAGCCAATGAACAGCACGGTTTCGAGTGTGAACAGACCACTAAGAAGCAGCATTGCATTACTTGGACATTCATCAGTGGTGTAACGAAAGCCTTCCTGGAATGCAGATTCAGAGTATTTCCAGATTCACAGTGAATGAATGGAAATTTCTGTAGTAGAGATTCCAATGATTTCTGAACGCTGGGTTGTGTGGACAGGAAAATGAAGAGCTGACTAGGTTTGACTGGATTGCCAATTGAACAGCAAGGCTGTGAGTGTGAACAGCCGCTGAAAACCAGCATTGGATTACCTGGTCATTCACCGGTGTTGTTAGGAAAATCTGCCTGGTGTGGAGAGTCAGAGGAATTCCAGATTCGCAGGGAACGAATGGAACATTCTGAAGTGGAGATAAGAATGATTTCTGAAGGCTCGGTGTGTGGAAGGAAAATCAAGAGCTAACCAGCGTTCACTGGATAGCCAATTGAACAGCACGGCTGCGAGTGTTAACACGCAGCTGAAACCAGCCTTGGGTTGCTTGGACATTCACCAGTGGTGAAACGAAAACCTGCTGGGAGTGGAGAACAAGATGAATTCAAGATTCGCCTGAATGAATGAAACATTCTGTAGTGTAGATTGCAATGGTTTCTGAGGTTTGTATTGTCTGAACTGGAAAAAGAAGAACTCACCAGTGTTGAGTCGCTAGACCGTGAACAGCACGGGTTCGAGTGTGAATAGACCGCTGAAAACCATCATTGCGTTACTTGAACATTCAGCAGTGGTGCAATGAAAACCTGCCGGGAGTGGAGATTCAGATGAATTCCAGATTCGCAGTGAATGAATGGAACATTCTCTAGTGGTGATTCCAATGATTTCTGAAGGCTGGGTTTTGTGGACACGAAAATGTAGAGCTGAACAGGGTGGAATGGATAGCCAAATGAACAGCACGTCTCGTAGTAAGAACAGGCCACTGAAAACCAGCTTTGGCTTAATTGGACATTCACAAGTGGTGTAACGAAAACCTGACGGGAGTTGAGAATTAGATGAATTTCAGATTTGCCGTCAATGAATGGAACATTCTGTGGAGGAGATACCAATTGTTTCTGAAGTTTGGGTTATGTGGACAGGAAAATGGAGCTGAAGAGGGTTGAGTGGATAGCAAATTGAACAGCACGGCTGAGAGTATGAGCAGGCCACTTAAAACCAGCATTGGCTTACTTGGATATTTACCAGTGGTGTCACGAAAACCTGCCGGGAGTGGAGATTCAGATGAATTCCAGATTCGCTGTGAATGAATGGAACATTCTGTAGTGGAGATAACAATGATTTCTCCAGTCTCTGTGGTGTGGACAGGAAAATGTAGAGCTGGCCAGGGTTGAGTGGATAGCCAATTGAACAGCACCACTGCGCTTGTGAAGAAAACACTTAAAACATTGGGTTACTTGGACATTCAACAGTGGTGTAACGAAAACCTGCCGGGAGTGGAGGTTCAGAGGAATTCCAGATTCGCAGTGAATGAATGGAACATTCTCTAGTGGAGATTCCAACGATTTCTGAAGGCTGGGTCGTGTGGAAGGAAAATCAAGAACTAATCAGGATTTAGTGGAAAGCCAATTGTATAGCATGGCTGCGAGTGTGAACATGCAGCTGAAAACCAGCATTGGGTTACTTGGACATTCATCAGTGGTGTAAGGAAAACCTGCATGGAGTGGAGAGTCAGTTGAATTCCACATTCGCAGTGAATGAATGGAACATTCTGTAGAGGAGATTCCAATGATTTCTGAAGCCTGTGTTGTGTGGACAGGAAAATGAAGAGCTGACCAGGCTTGAATCGATAGCCAAGTAAACAGCAGGGCTGCGAATATGAACAGGCCGCTGAAAACCAGCATTGGGTTACTTGGACATTCAACAGTGGTGTAATGAAAACCTGCGTGGAGTTGAGAGTCAGATGAATTCCAGATTCGCAGTGAATGAATGGAACATTCTGTAGTGGAGATAACAAAGATTTCTGAAGGCTGGTAGTGTGGTGGGACAATGAAGAGCTGAACAGGGTGGAGTGAATTGTCAATTAAACAGCACGGCTGCGAGTATGAACAGGCCTCTGAAAACCAGCATTGGCTTACTTGGACATTCACAAGTGGTGTAATGTTAACCAGGCGGGAGTGGAGAATCAGATAAACTCCAGACTCGCAGTGAATGAATGGAACATTCTGTAGTGGAGATTGCAATGATTTCTGAAATCTGGATTGTGGGGACACGAAAATGAAGAGCTGACCAGTGTTGAGTGGATAGCCTGTAAAAAGCCTCGGCTTCGAATGTGAACAGACCACTGAAAACCAGTATTGCATTACTTCGACTTTCAGCAGTGGTGTAACGAAAGCCTGCGTGGAGTGCAGATTCAGATGAATTCCAGATTCCCAGTGAATGAATGGAACATCCTGTAGTGGAGATTACAATGATTTCTGAAGGCTGGGTTGTGTGCACAGGAAAATGAGGAGCAAAACAGGTTGAGTGGATAGCCAATTGAACAGCACGACTGCGAACATGAACAGGCCTCTGAAAACCAGCATTGTTTTACTTGGACATTCACAAGTGGTGTAAGATAAATCTGCAGGTAGTGGAGATTCAGTTGAATTCCAGATTCGCAGTGAATGAATGGAACATTCTGTACTGGAGATTGCAATGATTTCTCAAGTCTGGATTGTTTGGACATGAAAATGAAGAGCTGACCACAGTTGTGTGGATACCCAGTAAAAAGCAGGGCTTAGAGTGTGAACAGACCGCTGAAAACCAGCATTGTGTTACTTGGACATTCATAAGTGGTGTAATGAAAGCCTACCTGGAGTGCAGATTCAGATGAATTCCAGATTGGCAGTGAATGAATGGAACATTCTGTACTGGCGATTCCAATGATTTCTGAAGTCTGATATTGTGGAAAAGAAAATGAAAGGCTGACCAGGTTTGAGTGGATAGACAATTGAACAGCACACTGCGAGTGTGAAAAGGCGGCTGAAAACCAGCATTGGATTACTTGGTCATTCACCAGTGCTGTAATGAAAACCTGCCTGGAGCGGAGAGTCAGATGAATTGCAGAATCGCAGTGAATGAATGGAACAGTCTGTAGTGGAGAGCCCAATGATTTCTGAAGGCTGGTTTGTGTGGAGAGGAAAATGAAGAGCTGACCAATATTGAGTGGATAGCCCATTGAACAGCACTTCTGCGAGTTGAACATGCCTCTGAAAACCAGTATTGAGTTACTTGGACATTCACCAGTGGCGTAACGAAAACCTGCCAGGAGTGGAGGTTCAGATGAATTCCAGATTCGCAGTGAATGAATGGAACATTCTCTAGTGGTGATTCCAATGATTTCTGAAGGCTGGGTTTTGTGGACACGAAAATGTAGAGCTGAACAGGGTGGAGTGGATAGCCAAATGAACAGCACGTCTCTTAGTATGAACAGGCCACTGAAAACCAGCATTGGCTTACTTGGACATTCACAAGTGGTGTAACGATAACCCGCCGGGAGTTGAGAGTCAGATGAATTTAAGATTCGCAGTGAATGAACGGAACATTCTGTGGAGGAGATACCAATTATTTCTGAAGGTTGGGTTATGAGGACAGGAAAATGTAGAGCTGAATAGGGTTGGGTGGATAGCAAATTGAATAGCACGGCTGAGTGTGTTAGCAGGCGGCTTAAAACCAGCATTGTCTTCCTTGGACATTTACCAGTGGTGTCACGAAAACCTTCCAGGAGTGGAGACTCTGATGAATTCCAGATTCGCGTGATTGAATGGAACATTCTGTAGTGGTGATTGCCAACATTTAGGAATCTGGATAGTCTGGACAGGATATTGAAGAGCTGACCGATATTGAGTGGATAGCCAATGAACAGCACGGTTTCGAGTGTGAACAGACCACTAAGAAGCAGCATTGCATTACTTGGACATTCATCAGTGGTGTAACGAAAGCCTTCCTGGAATGCAGATTCAGAGTATTTCCAGATTCACAGTGAATGAATGGAAATTTCTGTAGTAGAGATTCCAATGATTTCTGAACGCTGGGTTGTGTGGACAGGAAAATGAAGAGCTGACTAGGTTTGACTGGATTGCCAATTGAACAGCAAGGCTGTGAGTGTGAACAGCCGCTGAAAACCAGCATTGGATTACCTGGTCATTCACCAGTGTTGTTAGGAAAATCTGCCTGGTGTGGAGAGTCAGAGGAATTCCAGATTCGCAGGGAACGAATGGAACATTCTGAAGTGGAGATAAGAATGATTTCTGAAGGCTCGGTGTGTGGAAGGAAAATCAAGAGCTAACCAGCGTTCACTGGATAGCCAATTGAACAGCACGGCTGCGAGTGTTAACACGCAGCTGAAACCAGCCTTGGGTTGCTTGGACATTCACCAGTGGTGAAACGAAAACCTGCTGGGAGTGGAGAACAAGATGAATTCAAGATTCGCCTGAATGAATGAAACATTCTGTAGTGTAGATTGCAATGGTTTCTGAGGTTTGTATTGTCTGAACTGGAAAAAGAAGAACTCACCAGTGTTGAGTCGCTAGACCGTGAACAGCACGGGTTCGAGTGTGAATAGACCGCTGAAAACCATCATTGCGTTACTTGAACATTCAGCAGTGGTGCAATGAAAACCTGCCGGGAGTGGAGATTCAGATGAATTCCAGATTCGCAGTGAATGAATGGAACATTCTCTAGTGGTGATTCCAATGATTTCTGAAGGCTGGGTTTTGTGGACACGAAAATGTAGAGCTGAACAGGGTGGAATGGATAGCCAAATGAACAGCACGTCTCGTAGTAAGAACAGGCCACTGAAAACCAGCTTTGGCTTAATTGGACATTCACAAGTGGTGTAACGAAAACCTGACGGGAGTTGAGAATTAGATGAATTTCAGATTTGCCGTCAATGAATGGAACATTCTGTGGAGGAGATACCAATTGTTTCTGAAGTTTGGGTTATGTGGACAGGAAAATGGAGCTGAAGAGGGTTGAGTGGATAGCAAATTGAACAGCACGGCTGAGAGTATGAGCAGGCCACTTAAAACCAGCATTGGCTTACTTGGATATTTACCAGTGGTGTCACGAAAACCTGCCGGGAGTGGAGATTCAGATGAATTCCAGATTCGCTGTGAATGAATGGAACATTCTGTAGTGGAGATAACAATGATTTCTCCAGTCTCTGTGGTGTGGACAGGAAAATGTAGAGCTGGCCAGGGTTGAGTGGATAGCCAATTGAACAGCACCACTGCGCTTGTGAAGAAAACACTTAAAACATTGGGTTACTTGGACATTCAACAGTGGTGTAACGAAAACCTGCCGGGAGTGGAGGTTCAGAGGAATTCCAGATTCGCAGTGAATGAATGGAACATTCTGTAGTGGAGATAACAAAGATTTCTGAAGGCTGGTAGTGTGGTGGGACAATGAAGAGCTGAACAGGGTGGAGTGAATTGTCAATTAAACAGCACGGCTGCGAGTATGAACAGGCCTCTGAAAACCAGCATTGGCTTACTTGGACATTCACAAGTGGTGTAATGTTAACCAGGCGGGAGTGGAGAATCAGATAAACTCCAGACTCGCAGTGAATGAATGGAACATTCTGTAGTGGAGATTGCAATGATTTCTGAAATCTGGATTGTGGGGACACGAAAATGAAGAGCTGACCAGTGTTGAGTGGATAGCCTGTAAAAAGCCTCGGCTTCGAATGTGAACAGACCACTGAAAACCAGTATTGCATTACTTCGACTTTCAGCAGTGGTGTAACGAAAGCCTGCGTGGAGTGCAGATTCAGATGAATTCCAGATTCCCAGTGAATGAATGGAACATCCTGTAGTGGAGATTACAATGATTTCTGAAGGCTGGGTTGTGTGCACAGGAAAATGAGGAGCAAAACAGGTTGAGTGGATAGCCAATTGAACAGCACGACTGCGAACATGAACAGGCCTCTGAAAACCAGCATTGTTTTACTTGGACATTCACAAGTGGTGTAAGATAAATCTGCAGGTAGTGGAGATTCAGTTGAATTCCAGATTCGCAGTGAATGAATGGAACATTCTGTACTGGAGATTGCAATGATTTCTCAAGTCTGGATTGTTTGGACATGAAAATGAAGAGCTGACCACAGTTGTGTGGATACCCAGTAAAAAGCAGGGCTTAGAGTGTGAACAGACCGCTGAAAACCAGCATTGTGTTACTTGGACATTCATAAGTGGTGTAATGAAAGCCTACCTGGAGTGCAGATTCAGATGAATTCCAGATTGGCAGTGAATGAATGGAACATTCTGTACTGGCGATTCCAATGATTTCTGAAGTCTGATATTGTGGAAAAGAAAATGAAAGGCTGACCAGGTTTGAGTGGATAGACAATTGAACAGCACACTGCGAGTGTGAAAAGGCGGCTGAAAACCAGCATTGGATTACTTGGTCATTCACCAGTGCTGTAATGAAAAGCTGCCTGGAGCGGAGAGTCAGATGAATTGCAGAATCGCAGTGAATGAATGGAACAGTCTGTAGTGGAGAGCCCAATGATTTCTGAAGGCTGGTTTGTGTGGAGAGGAAAATGAAGAGCTGACCAATATTGAGTGGATAGCCCATTGAACAGCACTTCTGCGAGTTGAACATGCCTCTGAAAACCAGTATTGAGTGACTTGGACATTCACCAGTGGCGTAACGAAAACCTGCCAGGAGTGGAGGTTCAGATGAATTCCAGATTCGCAGTGAATGAATGGAACATTCTCTAGTGGTGATTCCAATGATTTCTGAAGGCTGGGTTTTGTGGACACGAGAATGTAGAGCTGAACAGGGTGGAGTGGATAGCCAAATGAACAGCACGTCTCTTAGTATGAACAGGCCACTGAAAACCAGCATTGGCTTACTTGGACATTCACAAGTGGTGTAACGATAACCCGCCGGGAGTTGAGAGTCAGATGAATTTAAGATTCGCAGTGAATGAACGGAACATTCTGTGGAGGAGATACCAATTATTTCTGAAGGTTGGGTTATGAGGACAGGAAAATGTAGAGCTGAATAGGGTTGGGTGGATAGCAAATTGAACAGCACGGCTGAGTGTGTTAGCAGGCGGCTTAAAACCAGCATTGTCTTCCTTGGACATTTACCAGTGGTGTCACGAAAACCTTCCAGGAGTGGAGACTCTGATGAATTCCAGATTCGCGTGATTGAATGGAACATTCTGTAGTGGTGATTGCCAACATTTAGGAATCTGGATAGTCTGGACAGGATATTGAAGAGCTGACCGATATTGAGTGGATAGCCAATGAACAGCACGGTTTCGAGTGTGAACAGACCACTAAGAAGCAGCATTGCATTACTTGGACATTCATCAGTGGTGTAACGAAAGCCTTCCTGGAATGCAGATTCAGAGTATTTCCAGATTCACAGTGAATGAATGGAAGTTTCTGTAGTAGAGATTCCAATGATTTCTGAACGCTGGGTTGTGTGGACAGGAAAATGAAGAGCTGACTAGGTTTGACTGGATTGCCAATTGAACAGCAAGGCTGTGAGTGTGAACAGCCGCTGAAAACCAGCATTGGATTACCTGGTCATTCACCAGTGTTGTTAGGAAAATCTGCCTGGTGTGGAGAGTCAGAGGAATTCCAGATTCGCAGGGAACGAATGGAACATTCTGAAGTGGAGATAAGAATGATTTCTGAAGGCTCGGTGTGTGGAAGGAAAATCAAGAGCTAACCAGCGTTCACTGGATAGCCAATTGAACAGCACGGCTGCGAGTGTTAACACGCAGCTGAAACCAGCCTTGGGTTGCTTGGACATTCACCAGTGGTGAAACGAAAACCTGCTGGGAGTGGAGAACAAGATGAATTCAAGATTCGCCTGAATGAATGAAACATTCTGTAGTGTAGATTGCAATGGTTTCTGAGGTTTGTATTGTCTGAACTGGAAAAAGAAGAACTCACCAGTGTTGAGTCGCTAGACCGTGAACAGCACGGGTTCGAGTGTGAATAGACCGCTGAAAACCATCATTGCGTTACTTGAACATTCAGCAGTGGTGCAATGAAAACCTGCCGGGAGTGGAGATTCAGATGAATTCCAGATTCGCAGTGAATGAATGGAACATTCTCTAGTGGTGATTCCAATGATTTCTGAAGGCTGGGTTTTGTGGACACGAAAATGTAGAGCTGAACAGGGTGGAATGGATAGCCAAATGAACAGCACGTCTCGTAGTAAGAACAGGCCACTGAAAACCAGCTTTGGCTTAATTGGACATTCACAAGTGGTGTAACGAAAACCTGACGGGAGTTGAGAATTAGATGAATTTCAGATTTGCCGTCAATGAATGGAACATTCTGTGGAGGAGATACCAATTGTTTCTGAAGTTTGGGTTATGTGGACAGGAAAATGGAGCTGAAGAGGGTTGAGTGGATAGCAAATTGAACAGCACGGCTGAGAGTAGGAGCAGGCCACTTAAAACCAGCATTGGCTTACTTGGATATTTACCAGTGGTGTCACGAAAACCTGCCGGGAGTGGAGATTCAGATGAATTCCAGATTCGCTGTGAATGAATGGAACATTCTGTAGTGGAGATAACAATGATTTCTCCAGTCTCTGTGGTGTGGACAGGAAAATGTAGAGCTGGCCAGGGTTGAGTGGATAGCCAATTGAACAGCACCACTGCGCTTGTGAAGAAAACACTTAAAACATTGGGTTACTTGGACATTCAACAGTGGTGTAACGAAAACCTGCCGGGAGTGGAGGTTCAGAGGAATTCCAGATTCGCAGTGAATGAATGGAACATTCTGTAGTGGAGATAACAAAGATTTCTGAAGGCTGGTAGTGTGGTGGGACAATGAAGAGCTGAACAGGGTGGAGTGAATTGTCAATTAAACAGCACGGCTGCGAGTATGAACAGGCCTCTGAAAACCAGCATTGGCTTACTTGGACATTCACAAGTGGTGTAATGTTAACCAGGCGGGAGTGGAGAATCAGATAAACTCCAGACTCGCAGTGAATGAATGGAACATTCTGTAGTGGAGATTGCAATGATTTCTGAAATCTGGATTGTGGGGACACGAAAATGAAGAGCTGACCAGTGTTGAGTGGATAGCCTGTAAAAAGCCTCGGCTTCGAATGTGAACAGACCACTGAAAACCAGTATTGCATTACTTCGACTTTCAGCAGTGGTGTAACGAAAGCCTGCGTGGAGTGCAGATTCAGATGAATTCCAGATTCCCAGTGAATGAATGGAACATCCTGTAGTGGAGATTACAATGATTTCTGAAGGCTGGGTTGTGTGCACAGGAAAATGAGGAGCAAAACAGGTTGAGTGGATAGCCAATTGAACAGCACGACTGCGAACATGAACAGGCCTCTGAAAACCAGCATTGTTTTATTTGGACATTCACAAGTGGTGTAAGATAAATCTGCAGGTAGTGGAGATTCAGTTGAATTCCAGATTCGCAGTGAATGAATGGAACATTCTGTACTGGAGATTGCAATGATTTCTCAAGTCTGGATTGTTTGGACATGAAAATGAAGAGCTGACCACAGTTGTGTGGATACCCAGTAAAAAGCAGGGCTTAGAGTGTGAACAGACCGCTGAAAACCAGCATTGTGTTACTTGGACATTCATAAGTGGTGTAATGAAAGCCTACCTGGAGTGCAGATTCAGATGAATTCCAGATTGGCAGTGAATGAATGGAACATTCTGTACTGGCGATTCCAATGATTTCTGAAGTCTGATATTGTGGAAAAGAAAATGAAAGGCTGACCAGGTTTGAGTGGATAGACAATTGAACAGCACACTGCGAGTGTGAAAAGGCGGCTGAA
This sequence comes from Sorex fumeus, assembly GCF_029834395.1. NCBI lineage: Eukaryota > Metazoa > Chordata > Mammalia > Eulipotyphla > Soricidae > Sorex > Sorex fumeus. The sequence goes on along the minus strand of NW_026606396.1, from coordinate 85,279 downwards.
AACCAGCATTGGATTACTTGGTCATTCACCAGTGCTGTAATGAAAACCTGCCTGGAGCGGAGAGTCAGATGAATTGCAGAATCGCAGTGAATGAATGGAACAGTCTGTAGTGGAGAGCCCAATGATTTCTGAAGGCTGGTTTGTGTGGAGAGGAAAATGAAGAGCTGACCAATATTGAGTGGATAGCCCATTGAACAGCACTTCTGCGAGTTGAACATGCCTCTGAAAACCAGGATTGAGTTACTTGGACATTCACCAGTGGCGTAACGAAAACCTGCCAGGAGTGGAGGTTCAGATGAATTCCAGATTCGCAGTGAATGAATGGAACATTCTCTAGTGGTGATTCCAATGATTTCTGAAGGCTGGGTTTTGTGGACACGAAAATGTAGAGCTGAACAGGGTGGAGTGGATAGCCAAATGAACAGCACGTCTCTTAGTATGAACAGGCCACTGAAAACCAGCATTGGCTTACTTGGACATTCACAAGTGGTGTAACGATAACCCGCCGGGAGTTGAGAGTCAGATGAATTTAAGATTCGCAGTGAATGAACGGAACATTCTGTGGAGGAGATACCAATTATTTCTGAAGGTTGGGTTATGAGGACAGGAAAATGTAGAGCTGAATAGGGTTGGGTGGATAGCAAATTGAACAGCACGGCTGAGTGTGTTAGCAGGCGGCTTAAAACCAGCATTGTCTTCCTTGGACATTTACCAGTGGTGTCACGAAAACCTTCCAGGAGTGGAGACTCTGATGAATTCCAGATTCGCGTGATTGAATGGAACATTCTGTAGTGGTGATTGCCAACATTTAGGAATCTGGATAGTCTGGACAGGATATTGAAGAGCTGACCGATATTGAGTGGATAGCCAATGAACAGCACGGTTTCGAGTGTGAACAGACCACTAAGAAGCAGCATTGCATTACTTGGACATTCATCAGTGGTGTAACGAAAGCCTTCCTGGAATGCAGATTCAGAGTATTTCCAGATTCACAGTGAATGAATGGAAATTTCTGTAGTAGAGATTCCAATGATTTCTGAACGCTGGGTTGTGTGGACAGGAAAATGAAGAGCTGACTAGGTTTGACTGGATTGCCAATTGAACAGCAAGGCTGTGAGTGTGAACAGCCGCTGAAAACCAGCATTGGATTACCTGGTCATTCACCAGTGTTGTTAGGAAAATCTGCCTGGTGTGGAGAGTCAGAGGAATTCCAGATTCGCAGGGAACGAATGGAACATTCTGAAGTGGAGATAAGAATGATTTCTGAAGGCTCGGTGTGTGGAAGGAAAATCAAGAGCTAACCAGCGTTCACTGGATAGCCAATTGAACAGCACGGCTGCGAGTGTTAACACGCAGCTGAAACCAGCCTTGGGTTGCTTGGACATTCACCAGTGGTGAAACGAAAACCTGCTGGGAGTGGAGAACAAGATGAATTCAAGATTCGCCTGAATGAATGAAACATTCTGTAGTGTAGATTGCAATGGTTTCTGAGGTTTGTATTGTCTGAACTGGAAAAAGAAGAACTCACCAGTGTTGAGTCGCTAGACCGTGAACAGCACGGGTTCGAGTGTGAATAGACCGCTGAAAACCATCATTGCGTTACTTGAACATTCAGCAGTGGTGCAATGAAAACCTGCCGGGAGTGGAGATTCAGATGAATTCCAGATTCGCAGTGAATGAATGGAACATTCTCTAGTGGTGATTCCAATGATTTCTGAAGGCTGGGTTTTCTGGACACGAAAATGTAGAGCTGAACAGGGTGGAATGGATAGCCAAATGAACAGCACGTCTCGTAGTAAGAACAGGCCACTGAAAACCAGCTTTGGCTTAATTGGACATTCACAAGTGGTGTAACGAAAACCTGACGGGAGTTGAGAATTAGATGAATTTCAGATTTGCCGTCAATGAATGGAACATTCTGTGGAGGAGATACCAATTGTTTCTGAAGTTTGGGTTATGTGGACAGGAAAATGGAGCTGAAGAGGGTTGAGTGGATAGCAAATTGAACAGCACGGCTGAGAGTAGGAGCAGGCCACTTAAAACCAGCATTGGCTTACTTGGATATTTACCAGTGGTGTCACGAAAACCTGCCGGGAGTGGAGATTCAGATGAATTCCAGATTCGCTGTGAATGAATGGAACATTCTGTAGTGGAGATAACAATGATTTCTCCAGTCTCTGTGGTGTGGACAGGAAAATGTAGAGCTGGCCAGGGTTGAGTGGATAGCCAATTGAACAGCACCACTGCGCTTGTGAAGAAAACACTTAAAACATTGGGTTACTTGGACATTCAACAGTGGTGTAACGAAAACCTGCCGGGAGTGGAGGTTCAGAGGAATTCCAGATTCGCAGTGAATGAATGGAACATTCTCTAGTGGTGATTCCAATGATTTCTGAAGGCTGGGTTTTGTGGACACGAAAATGTAGAGCTGAACAGGGTGGAATGGATAGCCAAATGAACAGCACGTCTCGTAGTAAGAACAGGCCACTGAAAACCAGCTTTGGCTTAATTGGACATTCACAAGTGGTGTAACGAAAACCTGACGGGAGTTGAGAATTAGATGAATTTCAGATTTGCCGTCAATGAATGGAACATTCTGTGGAGGAGATACCAATTGTTTCTGAAGTTTGGGTTATGTGGACAGGAAAATGGAGCTGAAGAGGGTTGAGTGGATAGCAAATTGAACAGCACGGCTGAGAGTATGAGCAGGCCACTTAAAACCAGCATTGGCTTACTTGGATATTTACCAGTGGTGTCACGAAAACCTGCCGGGTGTGGAGATTCAGATGAATTCCAGATTCGCTGTGAATGAATGGAACATTCTGTAGTGGAGATAACAATGATTTCTCCAGTCTCTGTGGTGTGGACAGGAAAATGTAGAGCTGGCCAGGGTTGAGTGGATAGCCAATTGAACAGCACCACTGCGCTTGTGAAGAAAACACTTAAAACATTGGGTTACTTGGACATTCAACAGTGGTGTAACGAAAACCTGCCGGGAGTGGAGGTTCAGAGGAATTCCAGATTCGCAGTGAATGAATGGAACATTCTCTAGTGGAGATTCCAACGATTTCTGAAGGCTGGGTCGTGTGGAAGGAAAATCAAGAACTAATCAGGATTTAGTGGAAAGCCAATTGTATAGCATGGCTGCGAGTGTGAACATGCAGCTGAAAACCAGCATTGGGTTACTTGGACATTCATCAGTGGTGTAAGGAAAACCTGCATGGAGTGGAGAGTCAGTTGAATTCCACATTCGCAGTGAATGAATGGAACATTCTGTAGAGGAGATTCCAATGATTTCTGAAGCCTGTGTTGTGTGGACAGGAAAATGAAGAGCTGACCAGGCTTGAATCGATAGCCAAGTAAACAGCAGGGCTGCGAATATGAACAGGCCGCTGAAAACCAGCATTGGGTTACTTGGACATTCAACAGTGGTGTAATGAAAACCTGCGTGGAGTTGAGAGTCAGATGAATTCCAGATTCGCAGTGAATGAATGGAACATTCTGTAGTGGAGATAACAAAGATTTCTGAAGGCTGGTAGTGTGGTGGGACAATGAAGAGCTGAACAGGGTGGAGTGAATTGTCAATTAAACAGCACGGCTGCGAGTATGAACAGGCCTCTGAAAACCAGCATTGGCTTACTTGGACATTCACAAGTGGTGTAATGTTAACCAGGCGGGAGTGGAGAATCAGATAAACTCCAGACTCGCAGTGAATGAATGGAACATTCTGTAGTGGAGATTGCAATGATTTCTGAAATCTGGATTGTGGGGACACGAAAATGAAGAGCTGACCAGTGTTGAGTGGATAGCCTGTAAAAAGCCTCGGCTTCGAATGTGAACAGACCACTGAAAACCAGTATTGCATTACTTCGACTTTCAGCAGTGGTGTAACGAAAGCCTGCGTGGAGTGCAGATTCAGATGAATTCCAGATTCCCAGTGAATGAATGGAACATCCTGTAGTGGAGATTACAATGATTTCTGAAGGCTGGGTTGTGTGCACAGGAAAATGAGGAGCAAAACAGGTTGAGTGGATAGCCAATTGAACAGCACGACTGCGAACATGAACAGGCCTCTGAAAACCAGCATTGTTTTACTTGGACATTCACAAGTGGTGTAAGATAAATCTGCAGGTAGTGGAGATTCAGTTGAATTCCAGATTCGCAGTGAATGAATGGAACATTCTGTACTGGAGATTGCCATGATTTCTCAAGTCTGGATTGTTTGGACATGAAAATGAAGAGCTGACCACAGTTGTGTGGATACCCAGTAAAAAGCAGGGCTTAGAGTGTGAACAGACCGCTGAAAACCAGCATTGTGTTACTTGGACATTCATAAGTGGTGTAATGAAAGCCTACCTGGAGTGCAGATTCAGATGAATTCCAGATTGGCAGTGAATGAATGGAACATTCTGTACTGGCGATTCCAATGATTTCTGAAGTCTGATATTGTGGAAAAGAAAATGAAAGGCTGACCAGGTTTGAGTGGATAGACAATTGAACAGCACACTGCGAGTGTGAAAAGGCGGCTGAAAACCAGCATTGGATTACTTGGTCATTCACCAGTGCTGTAATGAAAACCTGCCTGGAGCGGAGAGTCAGATGAATTGCAGAATCGCAGTGAATGAATGGAACAGTCTGTAGTGGAGAGCCCAATGATTTCTGAAGGCTGGTTTGTGTGGAGAGGAAAATGAAGAGCTGACCAATATTGAGTGGATAGCCCATTGAACAGCACTTCTGCGAGTTGAACATGCCTCTGAAAACCAGGATTGAGTTACTTGGACATTCACCAGTGGCGTAACGAAAACCTGCCAGGAGTGGAGGTTCAGATGAATTCCAGATTCGCAGTGAATGAATGGAACATTCTCTAGTGGTGATTCCAATGATTTCTGAAGGCTGGGTTTTGTGGACACGAAAATGTAGAGCTGAACAGGGTGGAGTGGATAGCCAAATGAACAGCACGTCTCTTAGTATGAACAGGCCACTGAAAACCAGCATTGGCTTACTTGGACATTCACAAGTGCTGTAACGATAACCCGCCGGGAGTTGAGAGTCAGATGAATTTAAGATTCGCAGTGAATGAATGGAACATTCTGTGGAGGAGATACCAATTATTTCTGAAGGTTGGGTTATGAGGACAGGAAAATGTAGAGCTGAATAGGGTTGGGTGGATAGCAAATTGAACAGCACGGCTGAGTGTGTTAGCAGGCGGCTTAAAACCAGCATTGTCTTCCTTGGACATTTACCAGTGGTGTCACGAAAACCTTCCAGGAGTGGAGACTCTGATGAATTCCAGATTCGCGTGATTGAATGGAACATTCTGTAGTGGTGATTGCCAACATTTAGGAATCTGGATAGTCTGGACAGGATATTGAAGAGCTGACCGATATTGAGTGGATAGCCAATGAACAGCACGGTTTCGAGTGTGAACAGACCACTAAGAAGCAGCATTGCATTACTTGGACATTCATCAGTGGTGTAACGAAAGCCTTCCTGGAATGCAGATTCAGAGTATTTCCAGATTCACAGTGAATGAATGGAAATTTCTGTAGTAGAGATTCCAATGATTTCTGAACGCTGGGTTGTGTGGACAGGAAAATGAAGAGCTGACTAGGTTTGACTGGATTGCCAATTGAACAGCAAGGCTGTGAGTGTGAACAGCCGCTGAAAACCAGCATTGGATTACCTGGTCATTCACCAGTGTTGTTAGGAAAATCTGCCTGGTGTGGAGAGTCAGAGGAATTCCAGATTCGCAGGGAACGAATGGAACATTCTGAAGTGGAGATAAGAATGATTTCTGAAGGCTCGGTGTGTGGAAGGAAAATCAAGAGCTAACCAGCGTTCACTGGATAGCCAATTGAACAGCACGGCTGCGAGTGTTAACACGCAGCTGAAACCAGCCTTGGGTTGCTTGGACATTCACCAGTGGTGAAACGAAAACCTGCTGGGAGTGGAGAACAAGATGAATTCAAGATTCGCCTGAATGAATGAAACATTCTGTAGTGTAGATTGCAATGGTTTCTGAGGTTTGTATTGTCTGAACTGGAAAAAGAAGAACTCACCAGTGTTGAGTCGCTAGACCGTGAACAGCACGGGTTCGAGTGTGAATAGACCGCTGAAAACCATCATTGCGTTACTTGAACATTCAGCAGTGGTGCAATGAAAACCTGCCGGGAGTGGAGATTCAGATGAATTCCAGATTCGCAGTGAATGAATGGAACATTCTCTAGTGGTGATTCCAATGATTTCTGAAGGCTGGGTTTTGTGGACACGAAAATGTAGAGCTGAACAGGGTGGAATGGATAGCCAAATGAACAGCACGTCTCGTAGTAAGAACAGGCCACTGAAAACCAGCTTTGGCTTAATTGGACATTCACAAGTGGTGTAACGAAAACCTGACGGGAGTTGAGAATTAGATGAATTTCAGATTTGCCGTCAATGAATGGAACATTCTGTGGAGGAGATACCAATTGTTTCTGAAGTTTGGGTTATGTGGACAGGAAAATGGAGCTGAAGAGGGTTGAGTGGATAGCAAATTGAACAGCACGGCTGAGAGTAGGAGCAGGCCACTTAAAACCAGCATTGGCTTACTTGGATATTTACCAGTGGTGTCACGAAAACCTGCCGGGAGTGGAGATTCAGATGAATTCCAGATTCGCTGTGAATGAATGGAACATTCTGTAGTGGAGATAACAATGATTTCTCCAGTCTCTGTGGTGTGGACAGGAAAATGTAGAGCTGGCCAGGGTTGAGTGGATAGCCAATTGAACAGCACCACTGCGCTTGTGAAGAAAACACTTAAAACATTGGGTTACTTGGACATTCAACAGTGGTGTAACGAAAACCTGCCGGGAGTGGAGGTTCAGAGGAATTCCAGATTCGCAGTGAATGAATGGAACATTCTCTAGTGGAGATTCCAACGATTTCTGAAGGCTGGGTCGTGTGGAAGGAAAATCAAGAACTAATCAGGATTTAGTGGAAAGCCAATTGTATAGCATGGCTGCGAGTGTGAACATGCAGCTGAAAACCAGCATTGGGTTACTTGGACATTCATCAGTGGTGTAAGGAAAACCTGCATGGAGTGGAGAGTCAGTTGAATTCCACATTCGCAGTGAATGAATGGAACATTCTGTAGAGGAGATTCCAATGATTTCTGAAGCCTGTGTTGTGTGGACAGGAAAATGAAGAGCTGACCAGGCTTGAATCGATAGCCAAGTAAACAGCAGGGCTGCGAATATGAACAGGCCGCTGAAAACCAGCATTGGGTTACTTGGACATTCAACAGTGGTGTAATGAAAACCTGCGTGGAGTTGAGAGTCAGATGAATTCCAGATTCGCAGTGAATGAATGGAACATTCTGTAGTGGAGATAACAAAGATTTCTGAAGGCTGGTAGTGTGGTGGGACAATGAAGAGCTGAACAGGGTGGAGTGAATTGTCAATTAAACAGCACGGCTGCGAGTATGAACAGGCCTCTGAAAACCAGCATTGGCTTACTTGGACATTCACAAGTGGTGTAATGTTAACCAGGCGGGAGTGGAGAATCAGATAAACTCCAGACTCGCAGTGAATGAATGGAACATTCTGTAGTGGAGATTGCAATGATTTCTGAAATCTGGATTGTGGGGACACGAAAATGAAGAGCTGACCAGTGTTGAGTGGATAGCCTGTAAAAAGCCTCGGCTTCGAATGTGAACAGACCACTGAAAACCAGTATTGCATTACTTCGACTTTCAGCAGTGGTGTAACGAAAGCCTGCGTGGAGTGCAGATTCAGATGAATTCCAGATTCCCAGTGAATGAATGGAACATCCTGTAGTGGAGATTACAATGATTTCTGAAGGCTGGGTTGTGTGCACAGGAAAATGAGGAGCAAAACAGGTTGAGTGGATAGCCAATTGAACAGCACGACTGCGAACATGAACAGGCCTCTGAAAACCAGCATTGTTTTACTTGGACATTCACAAGTGGTGTAAGATAAATCTGCAGGTAGTGGAGATTCAGTTGAATTCCAGATTCGCAGTGAATGAATGGAACATTCTGTACTGGAGATTGCAATGATTTCTCAAGTCTGGATTGTTTGGACATGAAAATGAAGAGCTGACCACAGTTGTGTGGATACCCAGTAAAAAGCAGGGCTTAGAGTGTGAACAGACCGCTGAAAACCAGCATTGTGTTACTTGGACATTCATAAGTGGTGTAATGAAAGCCTACCTGGAGTGCAGATTCAGATGAATTCCAGATTGGCAGTGAATGAATGGAACATTCTGTACTGGCGATTCCAATGATTTCTGAAGTCTGATATTGTGGAAAAGAAAATGAAAGGCTGACCAGGTTTGAGTGGATAGACAATTGAACAGCACACTGCGAGTGTGAAAAGGCGGCTGAAAACCAGCATTGGATTACTTGGTCATTCACCAGTGCTGTAATGAAAAGCTGCCTGGAGCGGAGAGTCAGATGAATTGCAGAATCGCAGTGAATGAATGGAACAGTCTGTAGTGGAGAGCCCAATGATTTCTGAAGGCTGGATTGTGTGGAGAGGAAAATGAAGAGCTGACCAATATTGAGTGGATAGCCCATTGAACAGCATGCCTCTGAAAACCAGTATTGAGTTACTTGGACATTCACCAGTGGCGTAACGAAAACCTGCCAGGAGTGGAGGTTCAGATGAATTCCAGATTCGCAGTGAATGAATGGAACATTCTCTAGTGGTGATTCCAATGATTTCTGAAGGCTGGGTTTTGTGGACACGAAAATGTAGAGCTGAACAGGGTGGAGTGGATAGCCAAATGAACAGCACGTCTCTTAGTATGAACAGGCCACTGAAAACCAGCATTGGCTTACTTGGACATTCACAAGTGGTGTAACGATAACCCGCCGGGAGTTGAGAGTCAGATGAATTTAAGATTCGCAGTGAATGAACGGAACATTCTGTGGAGGAGATACCAATTATTTCTGAAGGTTGGGTTATGAGGACAGGAAAATGTAGAGCTGAATAGGGTTGGGTGGATAGCAAATTGAACAGCACGGCTGAGTGTGTTAGCAGGCGGCTTAAAACCAGCATTGTCTTCCTTGGACATTTACCAGTGGTGTCACGAAAACCTTCCAGGAGTGGAGACTCTGATGAATTCCAGATTCGCGTGATTGAATGGAACATTCTGTAGTGGTGATTGCCAACATTTAGGAATCTGGATAGTCTGGACAGGATATTGAAGAGCTGACCGATATTGAGTGGATAGCCAATGAACAGCACGGTTTCGAGTGTGAACAGACCACTAAGAAGCAGCATTGCATTACTTGGACATTCATCAGTGGTGTAACGAAAGCCTTCCTGGAATGCAGATTCAGAGTATTTCCAGATTCACAGTGAATGAATGGAAATTTCTGTAGTAGAGATTCCAATGATTTCTGAACGCTGGGTTGTGTGGACAGGAAAATGAAGAGCTGACTAGGTTTGACTGGATTGCCAATTGAACAGCAAGGCTGTGAGTGTGAACAGCCGCTGAAAACCAGCATTGGATTACCTGGTCATTCACCAGTGTTGTTAGGAAAATCTGCCTGGTGTGGAGAGTCAGAGGAATTCCAGATTCGCAGGGAACGAATGGAACATTCTGAAGTGGAGATAAGAATGATTTCTGAAGGCTCGGTGTGTGGAAGGAAAATCAAGAGCTAACCAGCGTTCACTGGATAGCCAATTGAACAGCACGGCTGCGAGTGTTAACACGCAGCTGAAACCAGCCTTGGGTTGCTTGGACATTCACCAGTGGTGAAACGAAAACCTGCTCGGAGTGGAGAACAAGATGAATTCAAGATTCGCCTGAATGAATGAAACATTCTGTAGTGTAGATTGCAATGGTTTCTGAGGTTTGTATTGTCTGAACTGGAAAAAGAAGAACTCACCAGTGTTGAGTCGCTAGACCGTGAACAGCACGGGTTCGAGTGTGAATAGACCGCTGAAAACCATCATTGCGTTACTTGAACATTCAGCAGTGGTGCAATGAAAACCTGCCGGGAGTGGAGATTCAGATGAATTCCAGATTCGCAGTGAATGAATGGAACATTCTCTAGTGGTGATTCCAATGATTTCTGAAGGCTGGGTTTTGTGGACACGAAAATGTAGAGCTGAACAGGGTGGAATGGATAGCCAAATGAACAGCACGTCTCGTAGTAAGAACAGGCCACTGAAAACCAGCTTTGGCTTAATTGGACATTCACAAGTGGTGTAACGAAAACCTGACGGGAGTTGAGAATTAGATGAATTTCAGATTTGCCGTCAATGAATGGAACATTCTGTGGAGGAGATACCAATTGTTTCTGAAGTTTGGGTTATGTGGACAGGAAAATGGAGCTGAAGAGGGTTGACTGGATAGCAAATTGAACAGCACGGCTGAGAGTAGGAGCAGGCCACTTAAAACCAGCATTGGCTTACTTGGATATTTACCAGTGGTGTCACGAAAACCTGCCGGGAGTGGAGATTCAGATGAATTCCAGATTCGCTGTGAATGAATGGAACATTCTGTAGTGGAGATAACAATGATTTCTCCAGTCTCTGTGGTGTGGACAGGAAAATGTAGAGCTGGCCAGGGTTGAGTGGATAGCCAATTGAACAGCACCACTGCGCTTGTGAAGAAAACACTTAAAACATTGGGTTACTTGGACATTCAACAGTGGTGTAACGAAAACCTGCCGGGAGTGGAGGTTCAGAGGAATTCCAGATTCGCAGTGAATGAATGGAACATTCTCTAGTGGAGATTCCAACGATTTCTGAAGGCTGGGTCGTGTGGAAGGAAAATCAAGAACTAATCAGGATTTAGTGGAAAGCCAATTGTATAGCATGGCTGCGAGTGTGAACATGCAGCTGAAAACCAGCATTGGGTTACTTGGACATTCATCAGTGGTGTAAGGAAAACCTGCATGGAGTGGAGAGTCAGTTGAATTCCACATTCGCAGTGAATGAATGGAACATTCTGTAGAGGAGATTCCAATGATTTCTGAAGCCTGTGTTGTGTGGACAGGAAAATGAAGAGCTGACCAGGCTTGAATCGATAGCCAAGTAAACAGCAGGGCTGCGAATATGAACAGGCCGCTGAAAACCAGCATTGGGTTACTTGGACATTCAACAGTGGTGTAATGAAAACCTGCGTGGAGTTGAGAGTCAGATGAATTCCAGATTCGCAGTGAATGAATGGAACATTCTGTAGTGGAGATAACAAAGATTTCTGAAGGCTGGTTGTGTGGTGGGACAATGAAGAGCTGAACAGGGTGGAGTGAATTGTCAATTAAACAGCACGGCTGCGAGTATGAACAGGCCTCTGAAAACCAGCATTGGCTTACTTGGACATTCACAAGTGGTGTAATGTTAACCAGGCGGGAGTGGAGAATCAGATAAACTCCAGACTCGCAGTGAATGAATGGAACATTCTGTAGTGGAGATTGCAATGATTTCTGAAATCTGGATTGTGGGGACACGAAAATGAAGAGCTGACCAGTGTTGAGTGGATAGCCTGTAAAAAGCCTCGGCTTCGAATGTGAACAGACCACTGAAAACCAGTATTGCATTACTTCGACTTTCAGCAGTGGTGTAACGAAAGCCTGCGTGGAGTGCAGATTCAGATGAATTCCAGATTCCCAGTGAATGAATGGAACATCCTGTAGTGGAGATTACAATGATTTCTGAAGGCTGGGTTGTGTGCACAGGAAAATGAGGAGCAAAACAGGTTGAGTGGATAGCCAATTGAACAGCACGACTGCGAACATGAACAGGCCTCTGAAAACCAGCATTGTTTTACTTGGACATTCACAAGTGGTGTAAGATAAATCTGCAGGTAGTGGAGATTCAGTTGAATTCCAGATTCGCAGTGAATGAATGGAACATTCTGTACTGGAGATTGCCATGATTTCTCAAGTCTGGATTGTTTGGACATGAAAATGAAGAGCTGACCACAGTTGTGTGGATACCCAGTAAAAAGCAGGGCTTAGAGTGTGAACAGACCGCTGAAAACCAGCATTGTGTTACTTGGACATTCATAAGTGGTGTAATGAAAGCCTACCTGGAGTGCAGATTCAGATGAATTCCAGATTGGCAGTGAATGAATGGAACATTCTGTACTGGCGATTCCAATGATTTCTGAAGTCTGATATTGTGGAAAAGAAAATGAAAGGCTGACCAGGTTTGAGTGGATAGACAATTGAACAGCACACTGCGAGTGTGAAAAGGCGGCTGAAAACCAGCATTGGATTACTTGGTCATTCACCAGTGCTGTAATGAAAACCTGCCTGGAGCGGAGAGTCAGATGAATTGCAGAATCGCAGTGAATGAATGGAACAGTCTGTAGTGGAGAGCCCAATGATTTCTGAAGGCTGGTTTGTGTGGAGAGGAAAATGAAGAGCTGACCAATATTGAGTGGATAGCCCATTGAACAGCACTTCTGCGAGTTGAACATGCCTCTGAAAAGCAGTATTGAGTTACTTGGACATTCACCAGTGGCGTAACGAAAACCTGCCAGGAGTGGAGGTTCAGAGGAATTCCAGATTCGCAGTGAATGAATGGAACATTCTCTAGTGGTGATTCCAATGATTTCTGAAGGCTGGGTTTTGTGGACACGAAAATGTAGAGCTGAACAGGGTGGAGTGGATAGCCAAATGAACAGCACGTCTCTTAGTATGAACAGGCCACTGAAAACCAGCATTGGCTTACTTGGACATTCACAAGTGGTGTAACGATAACCCGCCGGGAGTTGAGAGTCAGATGAATTTAAGATTCGCAGTGAATGAACGGAACATTCTGTGGAGGAGATACCAATTATTTCTGAAGGTTGGGTTATGAGGACAGGAAAATGTAGAGCTGAATAGGGTTGGGTGGATAGCAAATTGAACAGCACGGCTGAGTGTGTTAGCAGGCGGCTTAAAACCAGCATTGTCTTCCTTGGACATTTACCAGTGGTGTCACGAAAACCTTCCAGGAGTGGAGACTCTGATGAATTCCAGATTCGCGTGATTGAATGGAACATTCTGTAGTGGTGATTGCCAACATTTAGGAATCTGGATAGTCTGGACAGGATATTGAAGAGCTGACCGATATTGAGTGGATAGCCAATGAACAGCACGGTTTCGAGTGTGAACAGACCACTAAGAAGCAGCATTGCATTACTTGGACATTCATCAGTGGTGTAACGAAAGCCTTCCTGGAATGCAGATTCAGAGTATTTCCAGATTCACAGTGAATGAATGGAAATTTCTGTAGTAGAGATTCCAATGATTTCTGAACGCTGGGTTGTGTGGACAGGAAAATGAAGAGCTGACTAGGTTTGACTGGATTGCCAATTGAACAGCAAGGCTGTGAGTGTGAACAGCCGCTGAAAACCAGCATTGGATTACCTGGTCATTCACCAGTGTTGTTAGGAAAATCTGCCTGGTGTGGAGAGTCAGAGGAATTCCAGATTCGCAGGGAACGAATGGAACATTCTGAAGTGGAGATAAGAATGATTTCTGAAGGCTCGGTGTGTGGAAGGAAAATCAAGAGCTAACCAGCGTTCACTGGATAGCCAATTGAACAGCACGGCTGCGAGTGTTAACACGCAGCTGAAACCAGCCTTGGGTTGCTTGGACATTCACCAGTGGTGAAACGAAAACCTGCTGGGAGTGGAGAACAAGATGAATTCAAGATTCGCCTGAATGAATGAAACATTCTGTAGTGTAGATTGCAATGGTTTCTGAGGTTTGTATTGTCTGAACTGGAAAAAGAAGAACTCACCAGTGTTGAGTCGCTAGACCGTGAACAGCACGGGTTCGAGTGTGAATAGACCGCTGAAAACCATCATTGCGTTACTTGAACATTCAGCAGTGGTGCAATGAAAACCTGCCGGGAGTGGAGATTCAGATGAATTCCAGATTCGCAGTGAATGAATGGAACATTCTCTAGTGGTGATTCCAATGATTTCTGAAGGCTGGGTTTTGTGGACACGAAAATGTAGAGCTGAACAGGGTGGAATGGATAGCCAAATGAACAGCACGTCTCGTAGTAAGAACAGGCCACTGAAAACCAGCTTTGGCTTAATTGGACATTCACAAGTGGTGTAACGAAAACCTGACGGGAGTTGAGAATTAGATGAATTTCAGATTTGCCGTCAATGAATGGAACATTCTGTGGAGGAGATACCAATTGTTTCTGAAGTTTGGGTTATGTGGACAGGAAAATGGAGCTGAAGAGGGTTGAGTGGATAGCAAATTGAACAGCACGGCTGAGAGTAGGAGCAGGCCACTTAAAACCAGCATTGGCTTACTTGGATATTTACCAGTGGTGTCACGAAAACCTGCCGGGAGTGGAGATTCAGATGAATTCCAGATTCGCTGTGAATGAATGGAACATTCTGTAGTGGAGATAACAATGATTTCTCCAGTCTCTGTGGTGTGGACAGGAAAATGTAGAGCTGGCCAGGGTTGAGTGGATAGCCAATTGAACAGCACCACTGCGCTTGTGAAGAAAACACTTAAAACATTGGGTTACTTGGACATTCAACAGTGGTGTAACGAAAACCTGCCGGGAGTGGAGGTTCAGAGGAATTCCAGATTCGCAGTGAATGAATGGAACATTCTCTAGTGGAGATTCCAATGATTTCTGAAGGCTGGGTCGTGTGGAAGGAAAATCAAGAACTAATCAGGATTTAGTGGAAAGCCAATTGTATAGCATGGCTGCGAGTGTGAACATGCAGCTGAAAACCAGCATTGGGTTACTTGGACATTCATCAGTGGTGTAAGGAAAACCTGCATGGAGTGGAGAGTCAGTTGAATTCCACATTCGCAGTGAATGAATGGAACATTCTGTAGAGGAGATTCCAATGATTTCTGAAGCCTGTGTTGTGTGGACAGGAAAATGAAGAGCTGACCAGGCTTGAATCGATAGCCAAGTAAACAGCAGGGCTGCGAATATGAACAGGCCGCTGAAAACCAGCATTGGGTTACTTGGACATTCAACAGTGGTGTAATGAAAACCTGCGTGGAGTTGAGAGTCAGATGAATTACAGATTCGCAGTGAATGAATGGATCATTCTGTAGTGGAGATAACAAAGATTTCTGAAGGCTGGTAGTGTGGTGGGACAATGAAGAGCTGAACAGGGTGGAGTGAATTGTCAATTAAACAGCACGGCTGCGAGTATGAACAGGCCTCTGAAAACCAGCATTGGCTTACTTGGACATTCACAAGTGGTGTAATGTTAACCAGGCGGGAGTGGAGAATCAGATAAACTCCAGACTCGCAGTGAATGAATGGAACATTCTGTAGTGGAGATTGCAATGATTTCTGAAATCTGGATTGTGGGGACACGAAAATGAAGAGCTGACCAGTGTTGAGTGGATAGCCTGTAAAAAGCCTCGGCTTCGAATGTGAACAGACCACTGAAAACCAGTATTGCATTACTTCGACTTTCAGCAGTGGTGTAACGAAAGCCTGCGTGGAGTGCAGATTCAGATGAATTCCAGATTCCCAGTGAATGAATGGAACATCCTGTAGTGGAGATTACAATGATTTCTGAAGGCTGGGTTGTGTGCACAGGAAAATGAGGAGCAAAACAGGTTGAGTGGATAGCCAATTGAACAGCACGACTGCGAACATGAACAGGCCTCTGAAAACCAGCATTGTTTTACTTGGACATTCACAAGTGGTGTAAGATAAATCTGCAGGTAGTGGAGATT
The DNA here is from genome assembly GCF_029834395.1 of Sorex fumeus. Lineage (NCBI taxonomy): Eukaryota > Metazoa > Chordata > Mammalia > Eulipotyphla > Soricidae > Sorex > Sorex fumeus. The sequence continues at coordinate 69,594 of NW_026606396.1, read as the reverse complement.
CAGTTGAATTCCAGATTCGCAGTGAATGAATGGAACATTCTGTACTGGAGATTGCCATGATTTCTCAAGTCTGGATTGTTTGGACATGAAAATGAAGAGCTGACCACAGTTGTGTGGATACCCAGTAAAAAGCAGGGCTTAGAGTGTGAACAGACCGCTGAAAACCAGCATTGTGTTACTTGGACATTCATAAGTGGTGTAATGAAAGCCTACCTGGAGTGCAGATTCAGATGAATTCCAGATTGGCAGTGAATGAATGGAACATTCTGTACTGGCGATTCCAATGATTTCTGAAGTCTGATATTGTGGAAAAGAAAATGAAAGGCTGACCAGGTTTGAGTGGATAGACAATTGAACAGCACACTGCGAGTGTGAAAAGGCGGCTGAAAACCAGCATTGGATTACTTGGTCATTCACCAGTGCTGTAATGAAAACCTGCCTGGAGCGGAGAGTCAGATGAATTGCAGAATCGCAGTGAATGAATGGAACAGTCTGTAGTGGAGAGCCCAATGATTTCTGAAGGCTGGTTTGTGTGGAGAGGAAAATGAAGAGCTGACCAATATTGAGTGGATAGCCCATTGAACAGCACTTCTGCGAGTTGAACATGCCTCTGAAAAGCAGTATTGAGTTACTTGGACATTCACCAGTGGCGTAACGAAAACCTGCCAGGAGTGGAGGTTCAGAGGAATTCCAGATTCGCAGTGAATGAATGGAACATTCTCTAGTGGTGATTCCAATGATTTCTGAAGGCTGGGTTTTGTGGACACGAAAATGTAGAGCTGAACAGGGTGGAGTGGATAGCCAAATGAACAGCACGTCTCTTAGTATGAACAGGCCACTGAAAACCAGCATTGGCTTACTTGGACATTCACAAGTGGTGTAACGATAACCCGCCGGTAGTTGAGAGTCAGATGAATTTAAGATTCGCAGTGAATGAACGGAACATTCTGTGGAGGAGATACCAATTATTTCTGAAGGTTGGGTTATGAGGACAGGAAAATGTAGAGCTGAATAGGGTTGGGTGGATAGCAAATTGAACAGCACGGCTGAGTGTGTTAGCAGGCGGCTTAAAACCAGCATTGTCTTCCTTGGACATTTACCAGTGGTGTCACGAAAACCTTCCAGGAGTGGAGACTCTGATGAATTCCAGATTCGCGTGATTGAATGGAACATTCTGTAGTGGTGATTGCCAACATTTAGGAATCTGGATAGTCTGGACAGGATATTGAAGAGCTGACCGATATTGAGTGGATAGCCAATGAACAGCACGGTTTGGAGTGTGAACAGACCACTAAGAAGCAGCATTGCATTACTTGGACATTCATCAGTGGTGTAACGAAAGCCTTCCTGGAATGCAGATTCAGAGTATTTCCAGATTCACAGTGAATGAATGGAAATTTCTGTAGTAGAGATTCCAATGATTTCTGAACGCTGGGTTGTGTGGACAGGAAAATGAAGAGCTGACTAGGTTTGACTGGATTGCCAATTGAACAGCAAGGCTGTGAGTGTGAACAGCCGCTGAAAACCAGCATTGGATTACCTGGTCATTCACCAGTGTTGTTAGGAAAATCTGCCTGGTGTGGAGAGTCAGAGGAATTCCAGATTCGCAGGGAACGAATGGAACATTCTGAAGTGGAGATAAGAATGATTTCTGAAGGCTCGGTGTGTGGAAGGAAAATCAAGAGCTAACCAGCGTTCACTGGATAGCCAATTGAACAGCACGGCTGCGAGTGTTAACACGCAGCTGAAACCAGCCTTGGGTTGCTTGGACATTCACCAGTGGTGAAACGAAAACCTGCTGGGAGTGGAGAACAAGATGAATTCAAGATTCGCCTGAATGAATGAAACATTCTGTAGTGTAGATTGCAATGGTTTCTGAGGTTTGTATTGTCTGAACTGGAAAAAGAAGAACTCACCAGTGTTGAGTCGCTAGACCGTGAACAGCACGGGTTCGAGTGTGAATAGACCGCTGAAAACCATCATTGCGTTACTTGAACATTCAGCAGTGGTGCAATGAAAACCTGCCGGGAGTGGAGATTCAGATGAATTCCAGATTCGCAGTGAATGAATGGAACATTCTCTAGTGGTGATTCCAATGATTTCTGAAGGCTGGGTTTTGTGGACACGAAAATGTAGAGCTGAACAGGGTGGAATGGATAGCCAAATGAACAGCACGTCTCGTAGTAAGAACAGGCCACTGAAAACCAGCTTTGGCTTAATTGGACATTCACAAGTGGTGTAACGAAAACCTGACGGGAGTTGAGAATTAGATGAATTTCAGATTTGCCGTCAATGAATGGAACATTCTGTGGAGGAGATACCAATTGTTTCTGAAGTTTGGGTTATGTGGACAGGAAAATGGAGCTGAAGAGGGTTGAGTGGATAGCAAATTGAACAGCACGGCTGAGAGTAGGAGCAGGCCACTTAAAACCAGCATTGGCTTACTTGGATATTTACCAGTGGTGTCACGAAAACCTGCCGGGAGTGGAGATTCAGATGAATTCCAGATTCGCTGTGAATGAATGGAACATTCTGTAGTGGAGATAACAATGATTTCTCCAGTCTCTGTGGTGTGGACAGGAAAATGTAGAGCTGGCCAGGGTTGAGTGGATAGCCAATTGAACAGCACCACTGCGCTTGTGAAGAAAACACTTAAAACATTGGGTTACTTGGACATTCAACAGTGGTGTAACGAAAACCTGCCGGGAGTGGAGGTTCAGAGGAATTCCAGATTCGCAGTGAATGAATGGAACATTCTCTAGTGGAGATTCCAACGATTTCTGAAGGCTGGGTCGTGTGGAAGGAAAATCAAGAACTAATCAGGATTTAGTGGAAAGCCAATTGTATAGCATGGCTGCGAGTGTGAACATGCAGCTGAAAACCAGCATTGGGTTACTTGGACATTCATCAGTGGTGTAAGGAAAACCTGCATGGAGTGGAGAGTCAGTTGAATTCCACATTCGCAGTGAATGAATGGAACATTCTGTAGAGGAGATTCCAATGATTTCTGAAGCCTGTGTTGTGTGGACAGGAAAATGAAGAGCTGACCAGGCTTGAATCGATAGCCAAGTAAACAGCAGGGCTGCGAATATGAACAGGCCGCTGAAAACCAGCATTGGGTTACTTGGACATTCAACAGTGGTGTAATGAAAACCTGCGTGGAGTTGAGAGTCAGATGAATTCCAGATTCGCAGTGAATGAATGGAACATTCTGTAGTGGAGATAACAAAGATTTCTGAAGGCTGGTAGTGTGGTGGGACAATGAAGAGCTGAACAGGGTGGAGTGAATTGTCAATTAAACAGCACGGCTGCGAGTATGAACAGGCCTCTGAAAACCAGCATTGGCTTACTTGGACATTCACAAGTGGTGTAATGTTAACCAGGCGGGAGTGGAGAATCAGATAAACTCCAGACTCGCAGTGAATGAATGGAACATTCTGTAGTGGAGATTGCAATGATTTCTGAAATCTGGATTGTGGGGACACAAAAATGAAGAGCTGACCAGTGTTGAGTGGATAGCCTGTAAAAAGCCTCGGCTTCGAATGTGAACAGACCACTGAAAACCAGTATTGCATTACTTCGACTTTCAGCAGTGGTGTAACGAAAGCCTGCGTGGAGTGCAGATTCAGATGAATTCCAGATTCCCAGTGAATGAATGGAACATCCTGTAGTGGAGATTACAATGATTTCTGAAGGCTGGGTTGTGTGCACAGGAAAATGAGGAGCAAAACAGGTTGAGTGGATAGCCAATTGAACAGCACGACTGCGAACATGAACAGGCCTCTGAAAACCAGCATTGTTTTACTTGGACATTCACAAGTGGTGTAAGATAAATCTGCAGGTAGTGGAGATTCAGTTGAATTCCAGATTCGCAGTGAATGAATGGAACATTCTGTACTGGAGATTGCCATGATTTCTCATGTCTGGATTGTTTGGACATGAAAATGAAGAGCTGACCACAGTTGTGTGGATACCCAGTAAAAAGCAGGGCTTAGAGTGTGAACAGACCGCTGAAAACCAGCATTGTGTTACTTGGACATTCATAAGTGGTGTAATGAAAGCCTACCTGGAGTGCAGATTCAGATGAATTCCAGATTGGCAGTGAATGAATGGAACATTCTGTACTGGCGATTCCAATGATTTCTGAAGTCTGATATTGTGGAAAAGAAAATGAAAGGCTGACCAGGTTTGAGTGGATAGACAATTGAACAGCACACTGCGAGTGTGAAAAGGCGGCTGAAAACCAGCATTGGATTACTTGGTCATTCACCAGTGCTGTAATGAAAACCTGCCTGGAGCGGAGAGTCAGATGAATTGCAGAATCGCAGTGAATGAATGGAACAGTCTGTAGTGGAGAGCCCAATGATTTCTGAAGGCTGGTTTGTGTGGAGAGGAAAATGAAGAGCTGACCAATATTGAGTGGATAGCCCATTGAACTGCACTTCTGCGAGTTGAACATGCCTCTGAAAACCAGTATTGAGTTACTTGGACATTCACCAGTGGCGTAACGAAAATCTGCCAGGAGTGGAGGTTCAGAGGAATTCCAGATTCGCAGTGAATGAATGGAACATTCTCTAGTGGTGATTCCAATGATTTCTGAAGGCTGGGTTTTGTGGACACGAGAATGTAGAGTTGAACAGGGTGGAGTGGATAGCCAAATGAACAGCACGTCTCTTAGTATGAACAGGCCACTGAAAACCAGCATTGGCTTACTTGGACATTCACAAGTGGTGTAACGATAACCCGCCGGGAGTTGAGAGTCAGATGAATTTAAGATTCGCAGTGAATGAACGGAACATTCTGTGGAGGAGATACCAATTATTTCTGAAGGTTGGGTTATGAGGACAGGAAAATGTAGAGCTGAATAGGGTTGGGTGGATAGCAAATTGAACAGCACGGCTGAGTGTGTTAGCAGGCGGCTTAAAACCAGCATTGTCTTCCTTGGACATTTACCAGTGGTGTCACGAAAACCTTCCAGGAGTGGAGACTCTGATGAATTCCAGATTCGCGTGATTGAATGGAACATTCTGTAGTGGTGATTGCCAACATTTAGGAATCTGGATAGTCTGGACAGGATATTGAAGAGCTGACCGATATTGAGTGGATAGCCAATGAACAGCACGGTTTCGAGTGTGAACAGACCACTAAGAAGCAGCATTGCATTACTTGGACATTCATCAGTGGTGTAACGAAAGCCTTCCTGGAATGCAGATTCAGATTATTTCCAGATTCACAGTGAATGAATGGAAATTTCTGTAGTAGAGATTCCAATGATTTCTGAACGCTGGGTTGTGTGGACAGGAAAATGAAGAGCTGACTAGGTTTGACTGGATTGCCAATTGAACAGCAAGGCTGTGAGTGTGAACAGCCGCTGAAAACCAGCATTGGATTACCTGGTCATTCACCAGTGTTGTTAGGAAAATCTGCCTGGTGTGGAGAGTCAGAGGAATTCCAGATTCGCAGGGAACGAATGGAACATTCTGAAGTGGAGATAAGAATGATTTCTGAAGGCTCGGTGTGTGGAAGGAAAATCAAGAGCTAACCAGCGTTCACTGGATAGCCAATTGAACAGCACGGCTGCGAGAGTTAACACGCAGCTGAAACCAGCCTTGGGTTGCTTGGACATTCACCAGTGGTGAAACGAAAACCTGCTGGGAGTGGAGAACAAGATGAATTCAAGATTCGCCTGAATGAATGAAACATTCTGTAGTGTAGATTGCAATGGTTTCTGAGGTTTGTATTGTCTGAACTGGAAAAAGAAGAACTCACCAGTGTTGAGTCGCTAGACCGTGAACAGCACGGGTTCGAGTGTGAATAGACCGCTGAAAACCATCATTGCGTTACTTGAACATTCAGCAGTGGTGCAATGAAAACCTGCCGGGAGTGGAGATTCAGATGAATTCCAGATTCGCAGTGAATGAATGGAACATTCTCTAGTGGTGATTCCAATGATTTCTGAAGGCTGGGTTTTGTGGACACGAAAATGTAGAGCTGAACAGGGTGGAATGGATAGCCAAATGAACAGCACGTCTCGTAGTAAGAACAGGCCACTGAAAACCAGCTTTGGCTTAATTGGACATTCACAAGTGGTGAAACGAAAACCTGACGGGAGTTGAGAATTAGATGAATTTCAGATTTGCCGTCAATGAATGGAACATTCTGTGGAGGAGATACCAATTGTTTCTGAAGTTTGGGTTATGTGGACAGGAAAATGGAGCTGAAGAGGGTTGAGTGGATAGCAAATTGAACAGCACGGCTGAGAGTATGAGCAGGCCACTTAAAACCAGCATTGGCTTACTTGGATATTTACCAGTGGTGTCACGAAAACCTGCCGGGAGTGGAGATTCAGATGAATTCCAGATTCGCTGTGAATGAATGGAACATTCTGTAGTGGAGATAACAATGATTTCTCCAGTCTCTGTGGTGTGGACAGGAAAATGTAGAGCTGGCCAGGGTTGAGTGGATAGCCAATTGAACAGCACCACTGCGCTTGTGAAGAAAACACTTAAAACATTGGGTTACTTGGACATTCAACAGTGGTGTAACGAAAACCTGCCGGGAGTGGAGGTTCAGAGGAATTCCAGATTCGCAGTGAATGAATGGAACATTCTCTAGTGGAGATTCCAACGATTTCTGAAGGCTGGGTCGTGTGGAAGGAAAATCAAGAACTAATCAGGATTTAGTGGAAAGCCAATTGTATAGCATGGCTGCGAGTGTGAACATGCAGCTGAAAACCAGCATTGGGTTACTTGGACATTCATCAGTGGTGTAAGGAAAACCTGCATGGAGTGGAGAGTCAGTTGAATTCCACATTCGCAGTGAATGAATGGAACATTCTGTAGAGGAGATTCCAATGATTTCTGAAGCCTGTGTTGTGTGGACAGGAAAATGAAGAGCTGACCAGGCTTGAATCGATAGCCAAGTAAACAGCAGGGCTGCGAATATGAACAGGCCGCTGAAAACCAGCATTGGGTTACTTGGACATTCAACAGTGGTGTAATGAAAACCTGCGTGGAGTTGAGAGTCAGATGAATTCCAGATTCGCAGTGAATGAATGGAACATTCTGTAGTGGAGATAACAAAGATTTCTGAAGGCTGGTAGTGTGGTGGGACAATGAAGAGCTGAACAGGGTGGAGTGAATTGTCAATTAAACAGCACGGCTGCGAGTATGAACAGGCCTCTGAAAACCAGCATTGGCTTACTTGGACATTCACAAGTGGTGTAATGTTAACCAGGCGGGAGTGGAGAATCAGATAAACTCCAGACTCGCAGTGAATGAATGGAACATTCTGTAGTGGAGATTGCAATGATTTCTGAAATCTGGATTGTGGGGACACGAAAATGAAGAGCTGACCAGTGTTGAGTGGATAGCCTGTAAAAAGCCTCGGCTTCGAATGTGAACAGACCACTGAAAACCAGTATTGCATTACTTCGACTTTCAGCAGTGGTGTAACGAAAGCCTGCGTGGAGTGCAGATTCAGATGAATTCCAGATTCCCAGTGAATGAATGGAACATCCTGTAGTGGAGATTACAATGATTTCTGAAGGCTGGGTTGTGTGCACAGGAAAATGAGGAGCAAAACAGGTTGAGTGGATAGCCAATTGAACAGCACGACTGCGAACATGAACAGGCCTCTGAAAACCAGCATTGTTTTACTTGGACATTCACAAGTGGTGTAAGATAAATCTGCAGGTAGTGGAGATTCAGTTGAATTCCAGATTCGCAGTGAATGAATGGAACATTCTGTACTGGAGATTGCAATGATTTCTCAAGTCTGGATTGTTTGGACATGAAAATGAAGAGCTGACCACAGTTGTGTGGATACCCAGTAAAAAGCAGGGCTTAGAGTGTGAACAGACCGCTGAAAACCAGCATTGTGTTACTTGGACATTCATAAGTGGTGTAATGAAAGCCTACCTGGAGTGCAGATTCAGATGAATTCCAGATTGGCAGTGAATGAATGGAACATTCTGTACTGGCGATTCCAATGATTTCTGAAGTCTGATATTGTGGAAAAGAAAATGAAAGGCTGACCAGGTTTGAGTGGATAGACAATTGAACAGCACACTGCGAGTGTGAAAAGGCGGCTGAAAACCAGCATTGGATTACTTGGTCATTCACCAGTGCTGTAATGAAAACCTGCCTGGAGCGGAGAGTCAGATGAATTGCAGAATCGCAGTGAATGAATGGAACAGTCTGTAGTGGAGAGCCCAATGATTTCTGAAGGCTGGTTTGTGTGGAGAGGAAAATGAAGAGCTGACCAATATTGAGTGGATAGCCCATTGAACAGCACTTCTGCGAGTTGAACATGCCTCTGAAAACCAGGATTGAGTTACTTGGACATTCACCAGTGGCGTAACGAAAACCTGCCAGGAGTGGAGGTTCAGATGAATTCCAGATTCGCAGTGAATGAATGGAACATTCTCTAGTGGTGATTCCAATGATTTCTGAAGGCTGGGTTTTGTGGACACGAAAATGTAGAGCTGAACAGGGTGGAGTGGATAGCCAAATGAACAGCACGTCTCTTAGTATGAACAGGCCACTGAAAACCAGCATTGGCTTACTTGGACATTCACAAGTGGTGTAACGATAACCCGCCGGGAGTTGAGAGTCAGATGAATTTAAGATTCGCAGTGAATGAACGGAACATTCTGTGGAGGAGATACCAATTATTTCTGAAGGTTGGGTTATGAGGACAGGAAAATGTAGAGCTGAATAGGGTTGGGTGGATAGCAAATTGAACAGCACGGCTGAGTGTGTTAGCAGGCGGCTTAAAACCAGCATTGTCTTCCTTGGACATTTACCAGTGGTGTCACGAAAACCTTCCAGGAGTGGAGACTCTGATGAATTCCAGATTCGCGTGATTGAATGGAACATTCTGTAGTGGTGATTGCCAACATTTAGGAATCTGGATAGTCTGGACAGGATATTGAAGAGCTGACCGATATTGAGTGGATAGCCAATGAACAGCACGGTTTCGAGTGTGAACAGACCACTAAGAAGCAGCATTGCATTACTTGGACATTCATCAGTGGTGTAACGAAAGCCTTCCTGGAATGCAGATTCAGATTATTTCCAGATTCACAGTGAATGAATGGAAATTTCTGTAGTAGAGATTCCAATGATTTCTGAACGCTGGGTTGTGTGGACAGGAAAATGAAGAGCTGACTAGGTTTGACTGGATTGCCAATTGAACAGCAAGGCTGTGAGTGTGAACAGCCGCTGAAAACCAGCATTGGATTACCTGGTCATTCACCAGTGTTGTTAGGAAAATCTGCCTGGTGTGGAGAGTCAGAGGAATTCCAGATTCGCAGGGAACGAATGGAACATTCTGAAGTGGAGATAAGAATGATTTCTGAAGGCTCGGTGTGTGGAAGGAAAATCAAGAGCTAACCAGCGTTCACTGGATAGCCAATTGAACAGCACGGCTGCGAGTGTTAACACGCAGCTGAAACCAGCCTTGGGTTGCTTGGACATTCACCAGTGGTGAAACGAAAACCTGCTGGGAGTGGAGAACAAGATGAATTCAAGATTCGCCTGAATGAATGAAACATTCTGTAGTGTAGATTGCAATGGTTTCTGAGGTTTGTATTGTCTGAACTGGAAAAAGAAGAACTCACCAGTGTTGAGTCGCTAGACCGTGAACAGCACGGGTTCGAGTGTGAATAGACCGCTGAAAACCATCATTGCGTTACTTGAACATTCAGCAGTGGTGCAATGAAAACCTGCCGGGAGTGGAGATTCAGATGAATTCCAGATTCGCAGTGAATGAATGGAACATTCTCTAGTGGTGATTCCAATGATTTCTGAAGGCTGGGTTTTGTGGACACGAAAATGTAGAGCTGAACAGGGTGGAGTGGATAGCCAAATGAACAGCACGTCTCGTAGTAAGAACAGGCCACTGAAAACCAGCTTTGGCTTAATTGGACATTCACAAGTGGTGTAACGAAAACCTGACGGGAGTTGAGAATTAGATGAATTTCAGATTTGCCGTCAATGAATGGAACATTCTGTGGAGGAGATACCAATTGTTTCTGAAGTTTGGGTTATGTGGACAGGAAAATGGAGCTGAAGAGGGTTGAGTGGATAGCAAATTGAACAGCACGGCTGAGAGTAGGAGCAGGCCACTTAAAACCAGCATTGGCTTACTTGGATATTTACCAGTGGTGTCACGAAAACCTGCCGGGAGTGGAGATTCAGATGAATTCCAGATTCGCTGTGAATGAATGGAACATTCTGTAGTGGAGATAACAATGATTTCTCCAGTCTCTGTGGTGTGGACAGGAAAATGTAGAGCTGGCCAGGGTTGAGTGGATAGCCAATTGAACAGCACCACTGCGCTTGTGAAGAAAACACTTAAAACATTGGGTTACTTGGACATTCAACAGTGGTGTAACGAAAACCTGCCGGGACTGGAGGTTCAGAGGAATTCCAGATTCGCAGTGAATGAATGGAACTTTCTCTAGTGGTGATTCCAATGATTTCTGAAGGCTGGGTTTTGTGGACACGAAAATGTAGAGCTGAACAGGGTGGAATGGATAGCCAAATGAACAGCACGTCTCGTAGTAAGAACAGGCCACTGAAAACCAGCTTTGGCTTAATTGGACATTCACAAGTGGTGTAACGAAAACCTGACGGGAGTTGAGAATTAGATGAATTTCAGATTTGCCGTCAATGAATGGAACATTCTGTGGAGGAGATACCAATTGTTTCTGAAGTTTGGGTTATGTGGACAGGAAAATGGAGCTGAAGAGGGTTGAGTGGATAGCAAATTGAACAGCACGGCTGAGAGTAGGAGCAGGCCACTTAAAACCAGCATTGGCTTACTTGGATATTTACCAGTGATGTCACGAAAACCTTCCGGGAGTGGAGATTCAGATGAATTCCAGATTCGCTGTGAATGAATGGAACATTCTGTAGTGGAGATAACAATGATTTCTCCAGTCTCTGTGGTGTGGACAGGAAAATGTAGAGCTGGCCAGGGTTGAGTGGATAGCCAATTGAACAGCACCACTGCGCTTGTGAAGAAAACACTTAAAACATTGGGTTACTTGGACATTCAACAGTGGTGTAACGAAAACCTGCCGGGAGTGGAGGTTCAGAGGAATTCCAGATTCGCAGTGAATGAATGGAACATTCTCTAGTGGAGATTCCAACGATTTCTGAAGGCTGGGTCGTGTGGAAGGAAAATCAAGAACTAATCAGGATTTAGTGGAAAGCCAATTGTATAGCATGGCTGCGAGTGTGAACATGCAGCTGAAAACCAGCATTGGGTTACTTGGACATTCATCAGTGGTGTAAGGAAAACCTGCATGGAGTGGAGAGTCAGTTGAATTCCACATTCGCAGTGAATGAATGGAACATTCTGTAGAGGAGATTCCAATGATTTCTGAAGCCTGTGTTGTGTGGACAGGAAAATGAAGAGCTGACCAGGCTTGAATCGATAGCCAAGTAAACAGCAGGGCTGCGAATATGAACAGGCCGCTGAAAACCAGCATTGGGTTACTTGGACATTCAACAGTGGTGTAATGAAAACCTGCGTGGAGTTGAGAGTCAGATGAATTCCAGATTCGCAGTGAATGAATGGAACATTCTGTAGTGGAGATAACAAAGATTTCTGAAGGCTGGTAGTGTGGTGGGACAATGAAGAGCTGAACAGGGTGGAGTGAATTGTCAATTAAACAGCACGGCTGCGAGTATGAACAGGCCTCTGAAAACCAGCATTGGCTTACTTGGACATTCACAAGTGGTGTAATGTTAACCAGGCGGGAGTGGAGAATCAGATAAACTCCAGACTCGCAGTGAATGAATGGAACATTCTGTAGTGGAGATTGCAATGATTTCTGAAATCTGGATTGTGGGGACACGAAAATGAAGAGCTGACCAGTGTTGAGTGGATAGCCTGTAAAAAGCCTCGGCTTCGAATGTGAACAGACCACTGAAAACCAGTATTGCATTACTTCGACTTTCAGCAGTGGTGTAACGAAAGCCTGCGTGGAGTGCAGATTCAGATGAATTCCAGATTCCCAGTGAATGAATGGAACATCCTGTAGTGGAGATTACAATGATTTCTGAAGGCTGGGTTGTGTGCACAGGAAAATGAGGAGCAAAACAGGTTGAGTGGATAGCCAATTGAACAGCACGACTGCGAACATGAACAGGCCTCTGAAAACCAGCATTGTTTTACTTGGACATTCACAAGTGGTGTAAGATAAATCTGCAGGTAGTGGAGATTCAGTTGAATTCCAGATTCGCAGTGAATGAATGGAACATTCTGTACTGGAGATTGCAATGATTTCTCAAGTCTGGATTGTTTGGACATGAAAATGAAGAGCTGACCACAGTTGTGTGGATACCCAGTAAAAAGCAGGGCTTAGAGTGTGAACAGACCGCTGAAAACCAGCATTGTGTTACTTGGACATTCATAAGTGGTGTAATGAAAGCCTACCTGGAGTGCAGATTCAGATGAATTCCAGATTGGCAGTGAATGAATGGAACATTCTGTACTGGCGATTCCAATGATTTCTGAAGTCTGATATTGTGGAAAAGAAAATGAAAGGCTGACCAGGTTTGAGTGGATAGACAATTGAACAGCACACTGCGAGTGTGAAAAGGCGGCTGAAAACCAGCATTGGATTACTTGGTCATTCACCAGTGCTGTAATGAAAACCTGCCTGGAGCGGAGAGTCAGATGAATTGCAGAATCGCAGTGAATGAATGGAACAGTCTGTAGTGGAGAGCCCAATGATTTCTGAAGGCTGGTTTGTGTGGAGAGGAAAATGAAGAGCTGACCAATATTGAGTGGATAGCCCATTGAACAGCACTTCTGCGAGTTGAACATGCCTCTGAAAACCAGTATTGAGTTACTTGGACATTCACCAGTGGCGTAACGAAAACCTGCCAGGAGTGGAGGTTCAGATGAATTCCAGATTCGCAGTGAATGAATGGAACATTCTCTAGTGGTGATTCCAATGATTTCTGAAGGCTGGGTTTTGTGGACACGAAAATGTAGAGCTGAACAGGGTGGAGTGGATAGCCAAATGAACAGCACGTCTCTTAGTATGAACAGGCCACTGAAAACCAGCATTGGCTTACTTGGACATTCACAAGTGGTGTAACGATAACCCGCCGGGAGTTGAGAGTCAGATGAATTTAAGATTCGCAGTGAATGAACGGAACATTCTGTGGAGGAGATACCAATTATTTCTGAAGGTTGGGTTATGAGGACAGGAAAATGTAGAGCTGAATAGGGTTGGGTGGATAGCAAATTGAACAGCACGGCTGAGTGTGTTAGCAGGCGGCTTAAAACCAGCATTGTCTTCCTTGGACATTTACCAGTGGTGTCACGAAAACCTTCCAGGAGTGGAGACTCTGATGAATTCCAGATTCGCGTGATTGAATGGAACATTCTGTAGTGGTGATTGCCAACATTTAGGAATCTGGATAGTCTGGACAGGATATTGAAGAGCTGACCGATATTGAGTGGATAGCCAATGAACAGCACGGTTTCGAGTGTGAACAGACCACTAAGAAGCAGCATTGCATTACTTGGACATTCATCAGTGGTGTAACGAAAGCCTTCCTGGAATGCAGATTCAGATTATTTCCAGATTCACAGTGAATGAATGGAAATTTCTGTAGTAGAGATTCCAATGATTTCTGAACGCTGGGTTGTGTGGACAGGAAAATGAAGAGCTGACTAGGTTTGACTGGATTGCCAATTGAACAGCAAGGCTGTGAGTGTGAACAGCCGCTGAAAACCAGCATTGGATTACCTGGTCATTCACCAGTGTTGTTAGGAAAATCTGCCTGGTGTGGAGAGTCAGAGGAATTCCAGATTCGCAGGGAACGAATGGAACATTCTGAAGTGGAGATAAGAATGATTTCTGAAGGCTCGGTGTGTGGAAGGAAAATCAAGAGCTAACCAGCGTTCACTGGATAGCCAATTGAACAGCACGGCTGCGAGTGTTAACACGCAGCTGAAACCAGCCTTGGGTTGCTTGGACATTCACCAGTGGTGAAACGAAAACCTGCTGGGAGTGGAGAACAAGATGAATTCAAGATTCGCCTGAATGAATGAAACATTCTGTAGTGTAGATTGCAATGGTTTCTGAGGTTTGTATTGTCTGAACTGGAAAAAGAAGAACTCACCAGTGTTGAGTCGCTAGACCGTGAACAGCACGGGTTCGAGTGTGAATAGACCGCTGAAAACCATCATTGCGTTACTTGAACATTCAGCAGTGGTGCAATGAAAACCTGCCGGGAGTGGAGATTCAGATGAATTCCAGATTCGCAGTGAATGAATGGAACATTCTCTAGTGGTGATTCCAATGATTTCTGAAGGCTGGGTTTTGTGGACACGAAAATGTAGAGCTGAACAGGGTGGAATGGATAGCCAAATGAACAGCACGTCTCGTAGTAAGAACAGGCCACTGAAAACCAGCTTTGGCTTAATTGGACATTCACAAGTGGTGTAACGAAAACCTGACGGGAGTTGAGAATTAGATGAATTTCAGATTTGCCGTCAATGAATGGAACATTCTGTGGAGGAGATACCAATTGTTTCTGAAGTTTGGGTTATGTGGACAGGAAAATGGAGCTGAAGAGGGTTGAGTGGATAGCAAATTGAACAGCACGGCTGAGAGTAGGAGCAGGCCACTTAAAACCAGCATTGGCTTACTTGGATATTTACCAGTGGTGTCACGAAAACCTGCCGGGAGTGGAGATTCAGATGAATTCCAGATTCGCTGTGAATGAATGGAACATTCTGTAGTGGAGATAACAATGATTTCTCCAGTCTCTGTGGTGTGGACAGGAAAATGTAGAGCTGGCCAGGGTTGAGTGGATAGCCAATTGAACAGCACCACTGCGCTTGTGAAGAAAACACTTAAAACATTGGGTTACTTGGACATTCAACAGTGGTGTAACGAAAACCTGCCGGGACTGGAGGTTCAGAGGAATTCCAGATTCGCAGTGAATGAATGGAACATTCTCTAGTGGTGATTCCAATGATTTCTGAAGGCTGGGTTTTGTGGACACGAAAATGTAGAGCTGAACAGGGTGGAATGGATAGCCAAATGAACAGCACGTCTCGTAGTAAGAACAGGCCACTGAAAACCAGCTTTGGCTTAATTGGACATTCACAAGTGGTGTAACGAAAACCTGACGGGAGTTGAGAATTAGATGAATTTCAGATTTGCCGTCAATGAATGGAACATTCTGTGGAGGAGATACCAATTGTTTCTGAAGTTTGGGTTATGTGGACAGGAAAATGGAGCTGAAGAGGGTTGAGTGGATAGCAAATTGAACAGCACGGCTGAGAGTATGAGCAGGCCACTTAAAACCAGCATTGGCTTACTTGGATATTTACCAGTGGTGTCACGAAAACCTGCCGGGAGTGGAGATTCAGATGAATTCCAGATTCGCTGTGAATGAATGGAACATTCTGTAGTGGAGATAACAATGATTTCTCCAGTCTCTGTGGTGTGGACAGGAAAATGTAGAGCTGGCCAGGGTTGAGTGGATAGCCAATTGAACAGCACCACTGCGCTTGTGAAGAAAACACTTAAAACATTGGGTTACTTGGACATTCAACAGTGGTGTAACGAAAACCTGCCGGGAGTGGAGGTTCAGAGGAATTCCAGATTCGCAGTGAATGAATGGAACATTCTCTAGTGGAGATTCCAACGATTTCTGAAGGCTGGGTCGTGTGGAAGGAAAATCAAGAACTAATCAGGATTTAGTGGAAAGCCAATTGTATAGCATGGCTGCGAGTGTGAACATGCAGCTGAAAACCAGCATTGGGTTACTTGGACATTCATCAGTGGTGTAAGGAAAACCTGCATGGAGTGGAGAGTCAGTTGAATTCCACATTCGCAGTGAATGAATGGAACATTCTGTAGAGGAGATTCCAATGATTTCTGAAGCCTGTGTTGTGTGGACAGGAAAATGAAGAGCTGACCAGGCTTGAATCGATAGCCAAGTAAACAGCAGGGCTGCGAATATGAACAGGCCGCTGAAAACCAGCATTGGGTTACTTGGACATTCAACAGTGGTGTAATGAAAACCTGCGTGGAGTTGAGAGTCAGATGAATTCCAGATTCGCAGTGAATGAATGGAACATTCTGTAGTGGAGATAACAAAGATTTCTGAAGGCTGGTAGTGTGGTGGGACAATGAAGAGCTGAACAGGGTGGAGTGAATTGTCAATTAAACAGCACGGCTGCGAGTATGAACAGGCCTCTGAAAACCAGCATTGGCTTACTTGGACATTCACAAGTGGTGTAATGTTAACCAGGCGGGAGTGGAGAATCAGATAAACTCCAGACTCGCAGTGAATGAATGGAACATTCTGTAGTGGAGATTGCAATGATTTCTGAAATCTGGATTGTGGGGACACGAAAATGAAGAGCTGACCAGTGTTGAGTGGATAGCCTGTAAAAAGCCTCGGCTTCGAATGTGAACAGACCACTGAAAACCAGTATTGCATTACTTCGACTTTCAGCAGTGGTGTAACGAAAGCCTGCGTGGAGTGCAGATTCAGATGAATTCCAGATTCCCAGTGAATGAATGGAACATCCTGTAGTGGAGATTACAATGATTTCTGAAGGCTGGGTTGTGTGCACAGGAAAATGAGGAGCAAAACAGGTTGAGTGGATAGCCAATTGAACAGCACGACTGCGAACATGAACAGGCCTCTGAAAACCAGCATTGTTTTACTTGGACATTCACAAGTGGTGTAAGATAAATCTGCAGGTAGTGGAGATTCAGTTGAATTCCAGATTCGCAGTGAATGAATGGAACATTCTGTACTGGAGATTGCAATGATTTCTCAAGTCTGGATTGTTTGGACATGAAAATGAAGAGCTGACCACAGTTGTGTGGATACCCAGTAAAAAGCAGGGCTTAGAGTGTGAACAGACCGCTGAAAACCAGCATTGTGTTACTTGGACATTCATAAGTGGTGTAATGAAAGCCTACCTGGAGTGCAGATTCAGATGAATTCCAGATTGGCAGTGAATGAATGGAACATTCTGTACTGGCGATTCCAATGATTTCTGAAGTCTGATATTGTGGAAAAGAAAATGAAAGGCTGACCAGGTTTGAGTGGATAGACAATTGAACAGCACACTGCGAGTGTGAAAAGGCGGCTGAAAACCAGCATTGGATTACTTGGTCATTCACCAGTGCTGTAATGAAAACCTGCCTGGAGCGGAGAGTCAGATGAATTGCAGAATCGCAGTGAATGAATGGAACAGTCTGTAGTGGAGAGCCCAATGATTTCTGAAGGCTGGTTTGTGTGGAGAGGAAAATGAAGAGCTGACCAATATTGAGTGGATAGCCCATTGAACAGCACTTCTGCGAGTTGAACATGCCTCTGAAAACCAGGATTGAGTTACTTGGACATTCACCAGTGGCGTAACGAAAACCTGCCAGGAGTGGAGGTTCAGAGGAATTCCAGATTCGCAGTGAATGAATGGAACATTCTCTAGTGGTGATTCCAATGATTTCTGAAGGCTGGGTTTTGTGGACACGAAAATGTAGAGCTGAACAGGGTGGAGTGGATAGCCAAATGAACAGCACGTCTCTTAGTATGAACAGGCCACTGAAAACCAGCATTGGCTTACTTGGACATTCACAAGTGGTGTAACGATAACCCGCCGGGAGTTGAGAGTCAGATGAATTTAAGATTCGCAGTGAATGAACGGAACATTCTGTGGAGGAGATACCAATTATTTCTGAAGGTTGGGTTATGAGGACAGGAAAATGTAGAGCTGAATAGGGTTGGGTGGATAGCAAATTGAACAGCACGGCTGAGTGTGTTAGCAGGCGGCTTAAAACCAGCATTGTCTTCCTTGGACATTTACCAGTGGTGTCACGAAAACCTTCCAGGAGTGGAGACTCTGATGAATTCCAGATTCGCGTGATTGAATGGAACATTCTGTAGTGGTGATTGCCAACATTTAGGAATCTGGATAGTCTGGACAGGATATTGAAGAGCTGACCGATATTGAGTGGATAGCCAATGAACAGCACGGTTTCGAGTGTGAACAGACCACTAAGAAGCAGCATTGCATTACTTGGACATTCATCAGTGGTGTAACGAAAGCCTTCCTGGAATGCAGATTCAGAGTATTTCCAGATTCACAGTGAATGAATGGAAATTTCTGTAGTAGAGATTCCAATGATTTCTGAACGCTGGGTTGTGTGGACAGGAAAATGAAGAGCTGACTAGGTTTGACTGGATTGCCAATTGAACAGCAAGGCTGTGAGTGTGAACAGCCGCTGAAAACCAGCATTGGATTACCTGGTCATTCACCAGTGTTGTTAGGAAAATCTGCCTGGTGTGGAGAGTCAGAGGAATTCCAGATTCGCAGGGAACGAATGGAACATTCTGAAGTGGAGATAAGAATGATTTCTGAAGGCTCGGTGTGTGGAAGGAAAATCAAGAGCTAACCAGCGTTCACTGGATAGCCAATTGAACAGCACGGCTGCGAGTGTTAACACGCAGCTGAAACCAGCCTTGGGTTGCTTGGACATTCACCAGTGGTGACACGAAAACCTGCTGGGAGTGGAGAACAAGATGAATTCAAGATTCGCCTGAATGAATGAAACATTCTGTAGTGTAGATTGCAATGGTTTCTGAGGTTTGTATTGTCTGAACTGGAAAAAGAAGAACTCACCAGTGTTGAGTCGCTAGACCGTGAACAGCACGGGTTCGAGTGTGAATAGACCGCTGAAAACCATCATTGCGTTACTTGAACATTCAGCAGTGGTGCAATGAAAACCTGCCGGGAGTGGAGATTCAGATGAATTCCAGATTCGCAGTGAATGAATGGAACATTCTCTAGTGGTGATTCCAATGATTTCTGAAGGCTGGGTTTTGTGGACACGAAAATGTAGAGCTGAACAGGGTGGAATGGATAGCCAAATGAACAGCACGTCTCGTAGTAAGAACAGGCCACTGAAAACCAGCTTTGGCTTAATTGGACATTCACAAGTGGTGTAACGAAAACCTGACGGGAGTTGAGAATTAGATGAATTTCAGATTTGCCGTCAATGAATGGAACATTCTGTGGAGGAGATACCAATTGTTTCTGAAGTTTGGGTTATGTGGACAGGAAAATGGAGCTGAAGAGGGTTGAGTGGATAGCAAATTGAACAGCACGGCTGAGAGTATGAGCAGGCCACTTAAAACCAGCATTGGCTTACTTGGATATTTACCAGTGGTGTCACGAAAACCTGCCGGGAGTGGAGATTCAGATGAATTCCAGATTCGCTGTGAATGAATGGAACATTCTGTAGTGGAGATAACAATGATTTCTCCAGTCTCTGTGGTGTGGACAGGAAAATGTAGAGCTGGCCAGGGTTGAGTGGATAGCCAATTGAACAGCACCACTGCGCTTGTGAAGAAAACACTTAAAACATTGGGTTACTTGGACATTCAACAGTGGTGTAACGAAAACCTGCCGGGAGTGGAGGTTCAGAGGAATTCCAGATTCGCAGTGAATGAATGGAACATTCTCTAGTGGAGATTCCAACGATTTCTGAAGGCTGGGTCGTGTGGAAGGAAAATCAAGAACTAATCAGGATTTAGTGGAAAGCCAATTGTATAGCATGGCTGCGAGTGTGAACATGCAGCTGAAAACCAGCATTGGGTTACTTGGACATTCATCAGTGGTGTAAGGAAAACCTGCATGGAGTGGAGAGTCAGTTGAATTCCACATTCGCAGTGAATGAATGGAACATTCTGTAGAGGAGATTCCAATGATTTCTGAAGCCTGTGTTGTGTGGACAGGAAAATGAAGAGCTGACCAGGCTTGAATCGATAGCCAAGTAAACAGCAGGGCTGCGAATATGAACAGGCCGCTGAAAACCAGCATTGGGTTACTTGGACATTCAACAGTGGTGTAATGAAAACCTGCGTGGAGTTGAGAGTCAGATGAATTCCAGATTCGCAGTGAATGAATGGAACATTCTGTAGTGGAGATAACAAAGATTTCTGAAGGCTGGTAGTGTGGTGGGACAATGAAGAGCTGAACAGGGTGGAGTGAATTGTCAATTAAACAGCACGGCTGCGAGTATGAACAGGCCTCTGAAAACCAGCATTGGCTTACTTGGACATTCACAAGTGGTGTAATGTTAACCAGGCGGGAGTGGAGAATCAGATAAACTCCAGACTCGCAGTGAATGAATGGAACATTCTGTAGTGGAGATTGCAATGATTTCTGAAATCTGGATTGTGGGGACACGAAAATGAAGAGCTGACCAGTGTTGAGTGGATAGCCTGTAAAAAGCCTCGGCTTCGAATGTGAACAGACCACTGAAAACCAGTATTGCATTACTTCGACTTTCAGCAGTGGTGTAACGAAAGCCTGCGTGGAGTGCAGATTCAGATGAATTCCAGATTCCCAGTGAATGAATGGAACATCCTGTAGTGGAGATTACAATGATTTCTGAAGGCTGGGTTGTGTGCACAGGAAAATGAGGAGCAAAACAGGTTGAGTGGATAGCCAATTGAACAGCACGACTGCGAACATGAACAGGCCTCTGAAAACCAGCATTGTTTTACTTGGACATTCACAAGTGGTGTAAGATAAATCTGCAGGTAGTGGAGATTCAGTTGAATTCCAGATTCGCAGTGAATGAATGGAACATTCTGTACTGGAGATTGCAATGATTTCTCAAGTCTGGATTGTTTGGACATGAAAATGAAGAGCTGACCACAGTTGTGTGGATACCCAGTAAAAAGCAGGGCTTAGAGTGTGAACAGACCGCTGAAAACCAGCATTGTGTTACTTGGACATTCATAAGTGGTGTAATGAAAGCCTACCTGGAGTGCAGATTCAGATGAATTCCAGATTGGCAGTGAATGAATGGAACATTCTGTACTGGCGATTCCAATGATTTCTGAAGTCTGATATTGTGGAAAAGAAAATGAAAGGCTGACCAGGTTTGAGTGGATAGACAATTGAACAGCACACTGCGAGTGTGAAAAGGCGGCTGAAAACCAGCATTGGATTACTTGGTCATTCACCAGTGCTGTAATGAAAACCTGCCTGGAGCGGAGAGTCAGATGAATTGCAGAATCGCAGTGAATGAATGGAACAGTCTGTAGTGGAGAGCCCAATGATTTCTGAAGGCTGGTTTGTGTGGAGAGGAAAATGAAGAGCTGACCAATATTGAGTGGATAGCCCATTGAACAGCACTTCTGCGAGTTGAACATGCCTCTGAAAACCAGGATTGAGTTACTTGGACATTCACCAGTGGCGTAACGAAAACCTGCCAGGAGTGGAGGTTCAGAGGAATTCCAGATTCGCAGTGAATGAATGGAACATTCTCTAGTGGTGATTCCAATGATTTCTGAAGGCTGGGTTTTGTGGACACGAAAATGTAGAGCTGAACAGGGTGGAGTGGATAGCCAAATGAACAGCACGTCTCTTAGTATGAACAGGCCACTGAAAACCAGCATTGGCTTACTTGGACATTCACAAGTGGTGTAACGATAACCCGCCGGGAGTTGAGAGTCAGATGAATTTAAGATTCGCAGTGAATGAACGGAACATTCTGTGGAGGAGATACCAATTATTTCTGAAGGTTGGGTTATGAGGACAGGAAAATGTAGAGCTGAATAGGGTTGGGTGGATAGCAAATTGAACAGCACGGCTGAGTGTGTTAGCAGGCGGCTTAAAACCAGCATTGTCTTCCTTGGACATTTACCAGTGGTGTCACGAAAACCTTCCAGGAGTGGAGACTCTGATGAATTCCAGATTCGCGTGATTGAATGGAACATTCTGTAGTGGTGATTGCCAACATTTAGGAATCTGGATAGTCTGGACAGGATATTGAAGAGCTGACCGATATTGAGTGGATAGCCAATGAACAGCACGGTTTCGAGTGTGAACAGACCACTAAGAAGCAGCATTGCATTACTTGGACATTCATCAGTGGTGTAACGAAAGCCTTCCTGGAATGCAGATTCAGAGTATTTCCAGATTCACAGTGAATGAATGGAAATTTCTGTAGTAGAGATTCCAATGATTTCTGAACGCTGGGTTGTGTGGACAGGAAAATGAAGAGCTGACTAGGTTTGACTGGATTGCCAATTGAACAGCAAGGCTGTGAGTGTGAACAGCCGCTGAAAACCAGCATTGGATTACCTGGTCATTCACCAGTGTTGTTAGGAAAATCTGCCTGGTGTGGAGAGTCAGAGGAATTCCAGATTCGCAGGGAACGAATGGAACATTCTGAAGTGGAGATAAGAATGATTTCTGAAGGCTCGGTGTGTGGAAGGAAAATCAAGAGCTAACCAGCGTTCACTGGATAGCCAATTGAACAGCACGGCTGCGAGTGTTAACACGCAGCTGAAACCAGCCTTGGGTTGCTTGGACATTCACCAGTGGTGACACGAAAACCTGCTGGGAGTGGAGAACAAGATGAATTCAAGATTCGCCTGAATGAATGAAACATTCTGTAGTGTAGATTGCAATGGTTTCTGAGGTTTGTATTGTCTGAACTGGAAAAAGAAGAACTCACCAGTGTTGAGTCGCTAGACCGTGAACAGCACGGGTTCGAGTGTGAATAGACCGCTGAAAACCATCATTGCGTTACTTGAACATTCAGCAGTGGTGCAATGAAAACCTGCCGGGAGTGGAGATTCAGATGAATTCCAGATTCGCAGTGAATGAATGGAACATTCTCTAGTGGTGATTCCAATGATTTCTGAAGGCTGGGTTTTGTGGACACGAAAATGTAGAGCTGAACAGGGTGGAATGGATAGCCAAATGAACAGCACGTCTCGTAGTAAGAACAGGCCACTGAAAACCAGCTTTGGCTTAATTGGACATTCACAAGTGGTGTAACGAAAACCTGACGGGAGTTGAGAATTAGATGAATTTCAGATTTGCCGTCAATGAATGGAACATTCTGTGGAGGAGATACCAATTGTTTCTGAAGTTTGGGTTATGTGGACAGGAAAATGGAGCTGAAGAGGGTTGAGTGGATAGCAAATTGAACAGCACGGCTGAGAGTAGGAGCAGGCCACTTAAAACCAGCATTGGCTTACTTGGATATTTACCAGTGGTGTCACGAAAACCTGCCGGGAGTGGAGATTCAGATGAATTCCAGATTCGCTGTGAATGAATGGAACATTCTGTAGTGGAGATAACAATGATTTCTCCAGTCTCTGTGGTGTGGACAGGAAAATGTAGAGCTGGCCAGGGTTGAGTGGATAGCCAATTGAACAGCACCACTGCGCTTGTGAAGAAAACACTTAAAACATTGGGTTACTTGGACATTCAACAGTGGTGTAACGAAAACCTGCCGGGAGTGGAGGTTCAGAGGAATTCCAGATTCGCAGTGAATGAATGGAACATTCTCTAGTGGAGATTCCAACGATTTCTGAAGGCTGGGTCGTGTGGAAGGAAAATCAAGAACTAATCAGGATTTAGTGGAAAGCCAATTGTATAGCATGGCTGCGAGTGTGAACATGCAGCTGAAAACCAGCATTGGGTTACTTGGACATTCATCAGTGGTGTAAGGAAAACCTGCATGGAGTGGAGAGTCAGTTGAATTCCACATTCGCAGTGAATGAATGGAACATTCTGTAGAGGAGATTCCAATGATTTCTGAAGCCTGTGTTGTGTGGACAGGAAAATGAAGAGCTGACCAGGCTTGAATCGATAGCCAAGTAAACAGCAGGGCTGCGAATATGAACAGGCCGCTGAAAACCAGCATTGGGTTACTTGGACATTCAACAGTGGTGTAATGAAAACCTGCGTGGAGTTGAGAGTCAGATGAATTCCAGATTCGCAGTGAATGAATGGAACATTCTGTAGTGGAGATAACAAAGATTTCTGAAGGCTGGTAGTGTGGTGGGACAATGAAGAGCTGAACAGGGTGGAGTGAATTGTCAATTAAACAGCACGGCTGCGAGTATGAACAGGCCTCTGAAAACCAGCATTGGCTTACTTGGACATTCACAAGTGGTGTAATGTTAACCAGGCGGGAGTGGAGAATCAGATAAACTCCAGACTCGCAGTGAATGAATGGAACATTCTGTAGTGGAGATTGCAATGATTTCTGAAATCTGGATTGTGGGGACCCGAAAATGAAGAGCTGACCAGTGTTGAGTGGATAGCCTGTAAAAAGCCTCGGCTTCGAATGTGAACAGACCACTGAAAACCAGTATTGCATTACTTCGACTTTCAGCAGTGGTGTAACGAAAGCCTGCGTGGAGTGCAGATTCAGATGAATTCCAGATTCCCAGTGAATGAATGGAACATCCTGTAGTGGAGATTACAATGATTTCTGAAGGCTGGGTTGTGTGCACAGGAAAATGAGGAGCAAAACAGGTTGAGTGGATAGCCAATTGAACAGCACGACTGCGAACATGAACAGGCCTCTGAAAACCAGCATTGTTTTACTTGGACATTCACAAGTGGTGTAAGATAAATCTGCAGGTAGTGGAGATTCAGTTGAATTCCAGATTCGCAGTGAATGAATGGAACATTCTGTACTGGAGATTGCAATGATTTCTCAAGTCTGGATTGTTTGGACATGAAAATGAAGAGCTGACCACAGTTGTGTGGATACCCAGTAAAAAGCAGGGCTTAGAGTGTGAACAGACCGCTGAAAACCAGCATTGTGTTACTTGGACATTCATAAGTGGTGTAATGAAAGCCTACCTGGAGTGCAGATTCAGATGAATTCCAGATTGGCAGTGAATGAATGGAACATTCTGTACTGGCGATTCCAATGATTTCTGAAGTCTGATATTGTGGAAAAGAAAATGAAAGGCTGACCAGGTTTGAGTGGATAGACAATTGAACAGCACACTGCGAGTGTGAAAAGGCGGCTGAAAACCAGCATTGGATTACTTGGTCATTCACCAGTGCTGTAATGAAAACCTGCCTGGAGCGGAGAGTCAGATGAATTGCAGAATCGCAGTGAATGAATGGAACAGTCTGTAGTGGAGAGCCCAATGATTTCTGAAGGCTGGTTTGTGTGGAGAGGAAAATGAAGAGCTGACCAATATTGAGTGGATAGCCCATTGAACAGCATGCCTCTGAAAACCAGTATTGAGTTACTTGGACATTCACCAGTGGCGTAACGAAAACCTGCCAGGAGTGGAGGTTCAGAGGAATTCCAGATTCGCAGTGAATGAATGGAACATTCTCTAGTGGTGATTCCAATGATTTCTGAAGGCTGGGTTTTGTGGACACGAAAATGTAGAGCTGAACAGGGTGGAGTGGATAGCCAAATGAACAGCACGTCTCTTAGTATGAACAGGCCACTGAAAACCAGCATTGGCTTACTTGGACATTCACAAGTGGTGTAACGATAACCCGCCGGGAGTTGAGAGTCAGATGAATTTAAGATTCGCAGTGAATGAACGGAACATTCTGTGGAGGAGATACCAATTATTTCTGAAGGTTGGGTTATGAGGACAGGAAAATGTAGAGCTGAATAGGGTTGGGTGGATAGCAAATTGAACAGCACGGCTGAGTGTGTTAGCAGGCGGCTTAAAACCAGCATTGTCTTCCTTGGACATTTACCAGTGGTGTCACGAAAACCTTCCAGGAGTGGAGACTCTGATGAATTCCAGATTCGCGTGATTGAATGGAACATTCTGTAGTGGTGATTGCCAACATTTAGGAATCTGGATAGTCTGGACAGGATATTGAAGAGCTGACCGATATTGAGTGGATAGCCAATGAACAGCACGGTTTCGAGTGTGAACAGACCACTAAGAAGCAGCATTGCATTACTTGGACATTCATCAGTGGTGTAACGAAAGCCTTCCTGGAATGCAGATTCAGATTATTTCCAGATTCACAGTGAATGAATGGAAATTTCTGTAGTAGAGATTCCAATGATTTCTGAACGCTGGGTTGTGTGGACAGGAAAATGAAGAGCTGACTAGGTTTGACTGGATTGCCAATTGAACAGCAAGGCTGTGAGTGTGAACAGCCGCTGAAAACCAGCATTGGATTACCTGGTCATTCACCAGTGTTGTTAGGAAAATCTGCCTGGTGTGGAGAGTCAGAGGAATTCCAGATTCGCAGGGAACGAATGGAACATTCTGAAGTGGAGATAAGAATGATTTCTGAAGGCTCGGTGTGTGGAAGGAAAATCAAGAGCTAACCAGCGTTCACTGGATAGCCAATTGAACAGCACGGCTGCGAGTGTTAACACGCAGCTGAAACCAGCCTTGGGTTGCTTGGACATTCACCAGTGGTGAAACGAAAACCTGCTGGGAGTGGAGAACAAGATGAATTCAAGATTCGCCTGAATGAATGAAACATTCTGTAGTGTAGATTGCAATGGTTTCTGAGGTTTGTATTGTCTGAACTGGAAAAAGAAGAACTCACCAGTGTTGAGTCGCTAGACCGTGAACAGCACGGGTTCGAGTGTGAATAGACCGCTGAAAACCATCATTGCGTTACTTGAACATTCAGCAGTGGTGCAATGAAAACCTGCCGGGAGTGGAGATTCAGATGAATTCCAGATTCGCAGTGAATGAATGGAACATTCTCTAGTGGTGATTCCAATGATTTCTGATGGCTGGGTTTTGTGGACACGAAAATGTAGAGCTGAACAGGGTGGAATGGATAGCCAAATGAACAGCACGTCTCGTAGTAAGAACAGGCCACTGAAAACCAGCTTTGGCTTAATTGGACATTCACAAGTGGTGTAACGAAAACCTGACGGGAGTTGAGAATTAGATGAATTTCAGATTTGCCGTCAATGAATGGAACATTCTGTGGAGGAGATACCAATTGTTTCTGAAGTTTGGGTTATGTGGACAGGAAAATGGAGCTGAAGAGGGTTGAGTGGATAGCAAATTGAACAGCACGGCTGAGAGTAGGAGCAGGCCACTTAAAACCAGCATTGGCTTACTTGGATATTTACCAGTGGTGTCACGAAAACCTGCCGGGAGTGGAGATTCAGATGAATTCCAGATTCGCTGTGAATGAATGGAACATTCTGTAGTGGAGATAACAATGATTTCTCCAGTCTCTGTGGTGTGGACAGGAAAATGTAGAGCTGGCCAGGGTTGAATGGATAGCCAATTGAACAGCACCACTGCGCTTGTGAAGAAAACACTTAAAACATTGGGTTACTTGGACATTCAACAGTGGTGTAACGAAAACCTGCCGGGAGTGGAGGTTCAGAGGAATTCCAGATTCGCAGTGAATGAATGGAACATTCTCTAGTGGAGATTCCAACGATTTCTGAAGGCTGGGTCGTGTGGAAGGAAAATCAAGAACTAATCAGGATTTAGTGGAAAGCCAATTGTATAGCATGGCTGCGAGAGTGAACATGCAGCTGAAAACCAGCATTGGGTTACTTGGACATTCATCAGTGGTGTAAGGAAAACCTGCATGGAGTGGAGAGTCAGTTGAATTCCACATTCGCAGTGAATGAATGGAACATTCTGTAGAGGAGATTCCAATGATTTCTGAAGCCTGTGTTGTGTGGACAGGAAAATGAAGAGCTGACCAGGCTTGAATCGATAGCCAAGTAAACAGCAGGGCTGCGAATATGAACAGGCCGCTGAAAACCAGCATTGGGTTACTTGGACATTCAACAGTGGTGTAATGAAAACCTGCGTGGAGTTGAGAGTCAGATGAATTCCAGATTCGCAGTGAATGAATGGAACATTCTGTAGTGGAGATAACAAAGATTTCTGAAGGCTGGTAGTGTGGTGGGACAATGAAGAGCTGAACAGGGTGGAGTGAATTGTCAATTAAACAGCACGGCTGCGAGTATGAACAGGCCTCTGAAAACCAGCATTGGCTTACTTGGACATTCACAAGTGGTGTAATGTTAACCAGGCGGGAGTGGAGAATCAGATAAACTCCAGACTCGCAGTGAATGAATGGAACATTCTGTAGTGGAGATTGCAATGATTTCTGAAATCTGGATTGTGGGGACACGAAAATGAAGAGCTGACCAGTGTTGAGTGGATAGCCTGTAAAAAGCCTCGGCTTCGAATGTGAACAGACCACTGAAAACCAGTATTGCATTACTTCGACTTTCAGCAGTGGTGTAACGAAAGCCTGCGTGGAGTGCAGATTCAGATGAATTCCAGATTCCCAGTGAATGAATGGAACATCCTGTAGTGGAGATTACAATGATTTCTGAAGGCTGGGTTGTGTGCACAGGAAAATGAGGAGCAAAACAGGTTGAGTGGATAGCCAATTGAACAGCACGACTGCGAACATGAACAGGCCTCTGAAAACCAGCATTGTTTTACTTGGACATTCACAAGTGGTGTAAGATAAATCTGCAGGTAGTGGAGATTCAGTTGAATTCCAGATTCGCAGTGAATGAATGGAACATTCTGTACTGGAGATTGCAATGATTTCTCAAGTCTGGATTGTTTGGACATGAAAATGAAGAGCTGACCACAGTTGTGTGGATACCCAGTAAAAAGCAGGGCTTAGAGTGTGAACAGACCGCTGAAAACCAGCATTGTGTTACTTGGACATTCATAAGTGGTGTAATGAAAGCCTACCTGGAGTGCAGATTCAGATGAATTCCAGATTGGCAGTGAATGAATGGAACATTCTGTACTGGCGATTCCAATGATTTCTGAAGTCTGATATTGTGGAAAAGAAAATGAAAGGCTGACCAGGTTTGAGTGGATAGACAATTGAACAGCACACTGCGAGTGTGAAAAGGCGGCTGAAAACCAGCATTGGATTACTTGGTCATTCACCAGTGCTGTAATGAAAACCTGCCTGGAGCGGAGAGTCAGATGAATTGCAGAATCGCAGTGAATGAATGGAACAGTCTGTAGTGGAGAGCCCAATGATTTCTGAAGGCTGGTTTGTGTGGAGAGGAAAATGAAGAGCTGACCAATATTGAGTGGATAGCCCATTGAACAGCATGCCTCTGAAAACCAGTATTGAGTTACTTGGACATTCACCAGTGGCGTAACGAAAACCTGCCAGGAGTGGAGGTTCAGAGGAATTCCAGATTCGCAGTGAATGAATGGAACATTCTCTAGTGGTGATTCCAATGATTTCTGAAGGCTGGGTTTTGTGGACACGAAAATGTAGAGCTGAACAGGGTGGAGTGGATAGCCAAATGAACAGCACGTCTCTTAGTATGAACAGGCCACTGAAAACCAGCATTGGCTTACTTGGACATTCACAAGTGGTGTAACGATAACCCGCCGGGAGTTGAGAGTCAGATGAATTTAAGATTCGCAGTGAATGAATGGAACATTCTGTGGAGGAGATACCAATTATTTCTGAAGGTTGGGTTATGAGGACAGGAAAATGTAGAGCTGAATAGGGTTGGGTGGATAGCAAATTGAACAGCACGGCTGAGTGTGTTAGCAGGCGGCTTAAAACCAGCATTGTCTTCCTTGGACATTTACCAGTGGTGTCACGAAAACCTTCCAGGAGTGGAGACTCTGATGAATTCCAGATTCGCGTGATTGAATGGAACATTCTGTAGTGGTGATTGCCAACATTTAGGAATCTGGATAGTCTGGACAGGATATTGAAGAGCTGACCGATATTGAGTGGATAGCCAATGAACAGCACGGTTTCGAGTGTGAACAGACCACTAAGAAGCAGCATTGCATTACTTGGACATTCATCAGTGGTGTAACGAAAGCCTTCCTGGAATGCAGATTCAGAGTATTTCCAGATTCACAGTGAATGAATGGAAATTTCTGTAGTAGAGATTCCAATGATTTCTGAACGCTGGGTTGTGTGGACAGGAAAATGAAGAGCTGACTAGGTTTGACTGGATTGCCAATTGAACAGCAAGGCTGTGAGTGTGAACAGCCGCTGAAAACCAGCATTGGATTACCTGGTCATTCACCAGTGTTGTTAGGAAAATCTGCCTGGTGTGGAGAGTCAGAGGAATTCCAGATTCGCAGGGAACGAATGGAACATTCTGAAGTGGAGATAAGAATGATTTCTGAAGGCTCGGTGTGTGGAAGGAAAATCAAGAGCTAACCAGCGTTCACTGGATAGCCAATTGAACAGCACGGCTGCGAGTGTTAACACGCAGCTGAAACCAGCCTTGGGTTGCTTGGACATTCACCAGTGGTGAAACGAAAACCTGCTGGGAGTGGAGAACAAGATGAATTCAAGATTCGCCTGAATGAATGAAACATTCTGTAGTGTAGATTGCAATGGTTTCTGAGGTTTGTATTGTCTGAACTGGAAAAAGAAGAACTCACCAGTGTTGAGTCGCTAGACCGTGAACAGCACGGGTTCGAGTGTGAATAGACCGCTGAAAACCATCATTGCGTTACTTGAACATTCAGCAGTGGTGCAATGAAAACCTGCCGGGAGTGGAGATTCAGATGAATTCCAGATTCGCAGTGAATGAATGGAACATTCTCTAGTGGTGATTCCAATGATTTCTGAAGGCTGGGTTTTGTGGACACGAAAATGTAGAGCTGAACAGGGTGGAATGGATAGCCAAATGAACAGCACGTCTCGTAGTAAGAACAGGCCACTGAAAACCAGCTTTGGCTTAATTGGACATTCACAAGTGGTGTAACGAAAACCTGACGGGAGTTGAGAATTAGATGAATTTCAGATTTGCCGTCAATGAATGGAACATTCTGTGGAGGAGATACCAATTGTTTCTGAAGTTTGGGTTATGTGGACAGGAAAATGGAGCTGAAGAGGGTTGAGTGGATAGCAAATTGAACAGCACGGCTGAGAGTAGGAGCAGGCCACTTAAAACCAGCATTGGCTTACTTGGATATTTACCAGTGGTGTCACGAAAACCTGCCGGGAGTGGAGATTCAGATGAATTCCAGATTCGCTGTGAATGAATGGAACATTCTGTAGTGGAGATAACAATGATTTCTCCAGTCTCTGTGGTGTGGACAGGAAAATGTAGAGCTGGCCAGGGTTGAGTGGATAGCCAATTGAACAGCACCACTGCGCTTGTGAAGAAAACACTTAAAACATTGGGTTACTTGGACATTCAACAGTGGTGTAACGAAAACCTGCCGGGAGTGGAGGTTCAGAGGAATTCCAGATTCGCAGTGAATGAATGGAACATTCTCTAGTGGAGATTCCAACGATTTCTGAAGGCTGGGTCGTGTGGAAGGAAAATCAAGAACTAATCAGGATTTAGTGGAAAGCCAATTGTATAGCATGGCTGCGAGTGTGAACATGCAGCTGAAAACCAGCATTGGGTTACTTGGACATTCATCAGTGGTGTAAGGAAAACCTGCATGGAGTGGAGAGTCAGTTGAATTCCACATTCGCAGTGAATGAATGGAACATTCTGTAGAGGAGATTCCAATGATTTCTGAAGCCTGTGTTGTGTGGACAGGAAAATGAAGAGCTGACCAGGCTTGAATCGATAGCCAAGTAAACAGCAGGGCTGCGAATATGAACAGGCCGCTGAAAACCAGCATTGGGTTACTTGGACATTCAACAGTGGTGTAATGAAAACCTGCGTGGAGTTGAGAGTCAGATGAATTCCAGATTCGCAGTGAATGAATGGAACATTCTGTAGTGGAGATAACAAAGATTTCTGAAGGCTGGTAGTGTGGTGGGACAATGAAGAGCTGAACAGGGTGGAGTGAATTGTCAATTAAACAGCACGGCTGCGAGTATGAACAGGCCTCTGAAAACCAGCATTGGCTTACTTGGACATTCACAAGTGGTGTAATGTTAACCAGGCGGGAGTGGAGAATCAGATAAACTCCAGACTCGCAGTGAATGAATGGAACATTCTGTAGTGGAGATTGCAATGATTTCTGAAATCTGGATTGTGGGGACACGAAAATGAAGAGCTGACCAGTGTTGAGTGGATAGCCTGTAAAAAGCCTCGGCTTCGAATGTGAACAGACCACTGAAAACCAGTATTGCATTACTTCGACTTTCAGCAGTGGTGTAACGAAAGCCTGCGTGGAGTGCAGATTCAGATGAATTCCAGATTCCCAGTGAATGAATGGAACATCCTGTAGTGGAGATTACAATGATTTCTGAAGGCTGGGTTGTGTGCACAGGAAAATGAGGAGCAAAACAGGTTGAGTGGATAGCCAATTGAACAGCACGACTGCGAACATGAACAGGCCTCTGAAAACCAGCATTGTTTTACTTGGACATTCACAAGTGGTGTAAGATAAATCTGCAGGTAGTGGAGATTCAGTTGAATTCCAGATTCGCAGTGAATGAATGGAACATTCTGTACTGGAGATTGCAATGATTTCTCAAGTCTGGATTGTTTGGACATGAAAATGAAGAGCTGACCACAGTTGTGTGGATACCCAGTAAAAAGCAGGGCTTAGAGTGTGAACAGACCGCTGAAAACCAGCATTGTGTTACTTGGACATTCATAAGTGGTGTAATGAAAGCCTACCTGGAGTGCAGATTCAGATGAATTCCAGATTGGCAGTGAATGAATGGAACATTCTGTACTGGCGATTCCAATGATTTCTGAAGTCTGATATTGTGGAAAAGAAAATGAAAGGCTGACCAGGTTTGAGTGGATAGACAATTGAACAGCACACTGCGAGTGTGAAAAGGCGGCTGAAAACCAGCATTGGATTACTTGGTCATTCACCAGTGCTGTAATGAAAACCTGCCTGGAGCGGAGAGTCAGATGAATTGCAGAATCGCAGTGAATGAATGGAACAGTCTGTAGTGGAGAGCCCAATGATTTCTGAAGGCTGGTTTGTGTGGAGAGGAAAATGAAGAGCTGACCAATATTGAGTGGATAGCCCATTGAACAGCACTTCTGCGAGTTGAACATGCCTCTGAAAACCAGTATTGAGTTACTTGGACATTCACCAGTGGCGTAACGAAAACCTGCCAGGAGTGGAGGTTCAGATGAATTCCAGATTCGCAGTGAATGAATGGAACATTCTCTAGTGGTGATTCCAATGATTTCTGAAGGCTGGGTTTTGTGGACACGAGAATGTAGAGCTGAACAGGGTGGAGTGGATAGCCAAATGAACAGCACGTCTCTTAGTATGAACAGGCCACTGAAAACCAGCATTGGCTTACTTGGACATTCACAAGTGGTGTAACGATAACCCGCCGGGAGTTGAGAGTCAGATGAATTTAAGATTCGCAGTGAATGAACGGAACATTCTGTGGAGGAGATACCAATTATTTCTGAAGGTTGGGTTATGAGGACAGGAAAATGTAGAGCTGAATAGGGTTGGGTGGATAGCAAATTGAACAGCACGGCTGAGTGTGTTAGCAGGCGGCTTAAAACCAGCATTGTCTTCCTTGGACATTTACCAGTGGTGTCACGAAAACCTTCCAGGAGTGGAGACTCTGATGAATTCCAGATTCGCGTGATTGAATGGAACATTCTGTAGTGGTGATTGCCAACATTTAGGAATCTGGATAGTCTGGACAGGATATTGAAGAGCTGACCGATATTGAGTGGATAGCCAATGAACAGCACGGTTTCGAGTGTGAACAGACCACTAAGAAGCAGCATTGCATTACTTGGACATTCATCAGTGGTGTAACGAAAGCCTTCCTGGAATGCAGATTCAGAGTATTTCCAGATTCACAGTGAATGAATGGAAATTTCTGTAGTAGAGATTCCAATGATTTCTGAACGCTGGGTTGTGTGGACAGGAAAATGAAGAGCTGACTAGGTTTGACTGGATTGCCAATTGAACAGCAAGGCTGTGAGTGTGAACAGCCGCTGAAAACCAGCATTGGATTACCTGGTCATTCACCAGTGTTGTTAGGAAAATCTGCCTGGTGTGGAGAGTCAGAGGAATTCCAGATTCGCAGGGAACGAATGGAACATTCTGAAGTGGAGATAAGAATGATTTCTGAAGGCTCGGTGTGTGGAAGGAAAATCAAGAGCTAACCAGCGTTCACTGGATAGCCAATTGAACAGCACGGCTGCGAGTGTTAACACGCAGCTGAAACCAGCCTTGGGTTGCTTGGACATTCACCAGTGGTGAAACGAAAACCTGCTGGGAGTGGAGAACAAGATGAATTCAAGATTCGCCTGAATGAATGAAACATTCTGTAGTGTAGATTGCAATGGTTTCTGAGGTTTGTATTGTCTGAACTGGAAAAAGAAGAACTCACCAGTGTTGAGTCGCTAGACCGTGAACAGCACGGGTTCGAGTGTGAATAGACCGCTGAAAACCATCATTGCGTTACTTGAACATTCAGCAGTGGTGCAATGAAAACCTGCCGGGAGTGGAGATTCAGATGAATTCCAGATTCGCAGTGAATGAATGGAACATTCTCTAGTGGTGATTCCAATGATTTCTGATGGCTGGGTTTTGTGGACACGAAAATGTAGAGCTGAACAGGGTGGAATGGATAGCCAAATGAACAGCACGTCTCGTAGTAAGAACAGGCCACTGAAAACCAGCTTTGGCTTAATTGGACATTCACAAGTGGTGTAACGAAAACCTGACGGGAGTTGAGAATTAGATGAATTTCAGATTTGCCGTCAATGAATGGAACATTCTGTGGAGGAGATACCAATTGTTTCTGAAGTTTGGGTTATGTGGACAGGAAAATGGAGCTGAAGAGGGTTGAGTGGATAGCAAATTGAACAGCACGGCTGAGAGTAGGAGCAGGCCACTTAAAACCAGCATTGGCTTACTTGGATATTTACCAGTGGTGTCACGAAAACCTGCCGGGAGTGGAGATTCAGATGAATTCCAGATTCGCTGTGAATGAATGGAACATTCTGTAGTGGAGATAACAATGATTTCTCCAGTCTCTGTGGTGTGGACAGGAAAATGTAGAGCTGGCCAGGGTTGAGTGGATAGCCAATTGAACAGCACCACTGCGCTTGTGAAGAAAACACTTAAAACATTGGGTTACTTGGACATTCAACAGTGGTGTAACGAAAACCTGCCGGGAGTGGAGGTTCAGAGGAATTCCAGATTCGCAGTGAATGAATGGAACATTCTCTAGTGGAGATTCCAACGATTTCTGAAGGCTGGGTCGTGTTGAAGGAAAATCAAGAACTAATCAGGATTTAGTGGAAAGCCAATTGTATAGCATGGCTGCGAGTGTGAACATGCAGCTGAAAACCAGCATTGGGTTACTTGGACATTCATCAGTGGTGTAAGGAAAACCTGCATGGAGTGGAGAGTCAGTTGAATTCCACATTCGCAGTGAATGAATGGAACATTCTGTAGAGGAGATTCCAATGATTTCTGAAGCCTGTGTTGTGTGGACAGGAAAATGAAGAGCTGACCAGGCTTGAATCGATAGCCAAGTAAACAGCAGGGCTGCGAATATGAACAGGCCGCTGAAAACCAGCATTGGGTTACTTGGACATTCAACAGTGGTGTAATGAAAACCTGCGTGGAGTTGAGAGTCAGATGAATTCCAGATTCGCAGTGAATGAATGGAACATTCTGTAGTGGAGATAACAAAGATTTCTGAAGGCTGGTAGTGTGGTGGGACAATGAAGAGCTGAACAGGGTGGAGTGAATTGTCAGTTAAACAGCACGGCTGCGAGTATGAACAGGCCTCTGAAAACCAGCATTGGCTTACTTGGACATTCACAAGTGGTGTAATGTTAACCAGGCGGGAGTGGAGAATCAGATAAACTCCAGACTCGCAGTGAATGAATGGAACATTCTGTAGTGGAGATTGCAATGATTTCTGAAATCTGGATTGTGGGGACACGAAAATGAAGAGCTGACCAGTGTTGAGTGGATAGCCTGTAAAAAGCCTCGGCTTCGAATGTGAACAGACCACTGAAAACCAGTATTGCATTACTTCGACTTTCAGCAGTGGTGTAACGAAAGCCTGCGTGGAGTGCAGATTCAGATGAATTCCAGATTCCCAGTGAATGAATGGAACATCCTGTAGTGGAGATTACAATGATTTCTGAAGGCTGGGTTGTGTGCACAGGAAAATGAGGAGCAAAACAGGTTGAGTGGATAGCCAATTGAACAGCACGACTGCGAACATGAACAGGCCTCTGAAAACCAGCATTGTTTTACTTGGACATTCACAAGTGGTGTAAGATAAATCTGCAGGTAGTGGAGATTCAGTTGAATTCCAGATTCGCAGTGAATGAATGGAACATTCTGTACTGGAGATTGCAATGATTTCTCAAGTCTGGATTGTTTGGACATGAAAATGAAGAGCTGACCACAGTTGTGTGGATACCCAGTAAAAAGCAGGGCTTAGAGTGTGAACAGACCGCTGAAAACCAGCATTGTGTTACTTGGACATTCATAAGTGGTGTAATGAAAGCCTACCTGGAGTGCAGATTCAGATGAATTCCAGATTGGCAGTGAATGAATGGAACATTCTGTACTGGCGATTCCAATGATTTCTGAAGTCTGATATTGTGGAAAAGAAAATGAAAGGCTGACCAGGTTTGAGTGGATAGACAATTGAACAGCACACTGCGAGTGTGAAAAGGCGGCTGAAAACCAGCATTGGATTACTTGGTCATTCACCAGTGCTGTAATGAAAACCTGCCTGGAGCGGAGAGTCAGATGAATTGCAGAATCGCAGTGAATGAATGGAACAGTCTGTAGTGGAGAGCCCAATGATTTCTGAAGGCTGGTTTGTGTGGAGAGGAAAATGAAGAGCTGACCAATATTGAGTGGATAGCCCATTGAACAGCACTTCTGCGAGTTGAACATGCCTCTGAAAACCAGTATTGAGTTACTTGGACATTCACCAGTGGCGTAACGAAAACCTGCCAGGAGTGGAGGTTCAGATGAATTCCAGATTCGCAGTGAATGAATGGAACATTCTCTAGTGGTGATTCCAAGGATTTCTGAAGGCTGGGTTTTGTGGACACGAAAATGTAGAGCTGAACAGGGTGGAGTGGATAGCCAAATGAACAGCACGTCTCTTAGTATGAACAGGCCACTGAAAACCAGCATTGGCTTACTTGTACATTCACAAGTGGTGTAACGATAACCCGCCGGGAGTTGAGAGTCAGATGAATTTAAGATTCGCAGTGAATGAACGGAACATTCTGTGGAGGAGATACCAATTATTTCTGAAGGTTGGGTTATGAGGACAGGAAAATGTAGAGCTGAATAGGGTTGGGTGGATAGCAAATTGAACAGCACGGCTGAGTGTGTTAGCAGGCGGCTTAAAACCAGCATTGTCTTCCTTGGACATTTACCAGTGGTGTCACGAAAACCTTCCAGGAGTGGAGACTCTGATGAATTCCAGATTCGCGTGATTGAATGGAACATTCTGTAGTGGTGATTGTCAATATTTAGGAATCTGGATAGTCTGGACAGGATATTGAAGACCTGACCGATATTGAGTGGATAGCCAATGAACAGCACAGTTTCGAGTGTGAACAGACCACTAAGAAGCAGCATTGCATTACTTGGACATTCATCAGTGGTGTAACGAAAGCCTTCCTGGAATGCAGATTCAGAGTATTTCCAGATTCACAGTGAATGAATGGAAATTTCTGTAGTAGAGATTCCAATGATTTCTGAACGCTGGGTTGTGT
This sequence comes from Sorex fumeus, assembly GCF_029834395.1. NCBI lineage: Eukaryota > Metazoa > Chordata > Mammalia > Eulipotyphla > Soricidae > Sorex > Sorex fumeus. The sequence goes on along the minus strand of NW_026606396.1, from coordinate 32,153 downwards.
GGACAGGAAAATGAAGAGCTGACTAGGTTTGACTGGATTGCCAATTGAACAGCAAGGCTGTGAGTGTGAACAGCCGCTGAAAACCAGCATTGGATTACCTGGTCATTCACCAGTGTTGTTAGGAAAATCTGCCTGGTGTGGAGAGTCAGAGGAATTCCAGATTCGCAGGGAACGAATGGAACATTCTGAAGTGGAGATAAGAATGATTTCTGAAGGCTCGGTGTGTGGAAGGAAAATCAAGAGCTAACCAGCGTTCACTGGATAGCCAATTGAACAGCACGGCTGCGAGTGTTAACACGCAGCTGAAACCAGCCTTGGGTTGCTTGGACATTCACCAGTGGTGAAACGAAAACCTGCTGGGAGTGGAGAACAAGATGAATTCAAGATTCGCCTGAATGAATGAAACATTCTGTAGTGTAGATTGCAATGGTTTCTGAGGTTTGTATTGTCTGAACTGGAAAAAGAAGAACTCACCAGTGTTGAGTCGCTAGACCGTGAACAGCACGGGTTCGAGTGTGAATAGACCGCTGAAAACCATCATTGCGTTACTTGAACATTCAGCAGTGGTGCAATGAAAACCTGCCGGGAGTGGAGATTCAGATGAATTCCAGATTCGCAGTGAATGAATGGAACATTCTCTAGTGGTGATTCCAATGATTTCTGAAGGCTGGGTTTTGTGGACACGAAAATGTAGAGCTGAACAGGGTGGAATGGATAGCCAAATGAACAGCACGTCTCGTAGTAAGAACAGGCCACTGAAAACCAGCTTTGGCTTAATTGGACATTCACAAGTGGTGTAACGAAAACCTGACGGGAGTTGAGAATTAGATGAATTTCAGATTTGCCGTCAATGAATGGAACATTCTGTGGAGGAGATACCAATTGTTTCTGAAGTTTGGGTTATGTGGACAGGAAAATGGAGCTGAAGAGGGTTGAGTGGATAGCAAATTGAACAGCACGGCTGAGAGTAGGAGCAGGCCACTTAAAACCAGCATTGGCTTACTTGGATATTTACCAGTGGTGTCACGAAAACCTGCCGGGAGTGGAGATTCAGATGAATTCCAGATTCGCTGTGAATGAATGGAACATTCTGTAGTGGAGATAACAATGATTTCTCCAGTCTCTGTGGTGTGGACAGGAAAATGTAGAGCTGGCCAGGGTTGAGTGGATAGCCAATTGAACAGCACCACTGCGCTTGTGAAGAAAACACTTAAAACATTGGGTTACTTGGACATTCAACAGTAGTGTAACGAAAACCTGCCGGGAGTGGAGGTTCAGAGGAATTCCAGATTCGCAGTGAATGAATGGAACATTCTCTGGTGGAGATTCCAACGATTTCTGAAGGCTGGGTCGTGTGGAAGGAAAATCAAGAACTAATCAGGATTTAGTGGAAAGCCAATTGTATAGCATGGCTGCGAGTGTGAACATGCAGCTGAAAACCAGCATTGGGTTACTTGGACATTCATCAGTGGTGTAAGGAAAACCTGCATGGAGTGGAGAGTCAGTTGAATTCCACATTCGCAGTGAATGAATGGAACATTCTGTAGAGGAGATTCCAATGATTTCTGAAGCCTGTGTTGTGTGGACAGGAAAATGAAGAGCTGACCAGGCTTGAATCGATAGCCAAGTAAACAGCAGGGCTGCGATTATGAACAGGCCGCTGAAAACCAGCATTGGGTTACTTGGACATTCAACAGTGGTGTAATGAAAACCTGCGTGGAGTTGAGAGTCAGATGAATTCCAGATTCGCAGTGAATGAATGGAACATTCTGTAGTGGAGATAACAAAGATTTCTGAAGGCTGGTAGTGTGGTGGGACAATGAAGAGCTGAACAGGGTGGAGTGAATTGTCAATTAAACAGCACGGCTGCGAGTATGAACAGGCCTCTGAAAACCAGCATTGGCTTACTTGGACATTCACAAGTGGTGTAATGTTAACCAGGCGGGAGTGGAGAATCAGATAAACTCCAGACTCGCAGTGAATGAATGGAACATTCTGTAGTGGAGATTGCAATGATTTCTGAAATCTGGATTGTGGGGACACGAAAATGAAGAGCTGACCAGTGTTGAGTGGATAGCCTGTAAAAAGCCTCGGCTTCGAATGTGAACAGACCACTGAAAACCAGTATTGCATTACTTCGACTTTCAGCAGTGGTGTAACGAAAGCCTGCGTGGAGTGCAGATTCAGATGAATTCCAGATTCCCAGTGAATGAATGGAACATCCTGTAGTGGAGATTACAATGATTTCTGAAGGCTGGGTTGTGTGCACAGGAAAATGAGGAGCAAAACAGGTTGAGTGGATAGCCAATTGAACAGCACGACTGCGAACATGAACAGGCCTCTGAAAACCAGCATTGTTTTACTTGGACATTCACAAGTGGTGTAAGATAAATCTGCAGGTAGTGGAGATTCAGTTGAATTCCAGATTCGCAGTGAATGAATGGAACATTCTGTACTGGAGATTGCAATGATTTCTCAAGTCTGGATTGTTTGGACATGAAAATGAAGAGCTGACCACAGTTGTGTGGATACCCAGTAAAAAGCAGGGCTTAGAGTGTGAACAGACCGCTGAAAACCAGCATTGTGTTACTTGGACATTCATAAGTGGTGTAATGAAAGCCTACCTGGAGTGCAGATTCAGATGAATTCCAGATTGGCAGTGAATGAATGGAACATTCTGTACTGGCGATTCCAATGATTTCTGAAGTCTGATATTGTGGAAAAGAAAATGAAAGGCTGACCAGGTTTGAGTGGATAGACAATTGAACAGCACACTGCGAGTGTGAAAAGGCGGCTGAAAACCAGCATTGGATTACTTGGTCATTCACCAGTGCTGTAATGAAAACCTGCCTGGAGCGGAGAGTCAGATGAATTGCAGAATCGCAGTGAATGAATGGAACAGTCTGTAGTGGAGAGCCCAATGATTTCTGAAGGCTGGTTTGTGTGGAGAGGAAAATGAAGAGCTGACCAATATTGAGTGGATAGCCCATTGAACAGCACTTCTGCGAGTTGAACATGCCTCTGAAAACCAGTATTGAGTTACTTGGACATTCACCAGTGGCGTAACGAAAACCTGCCAGGAGTGGAGGTTCAGATGAATTCCAGATTCGCAGTGAATGAATGGAACATTCTCTAGTGGTGATTCCAATGATTTCTGAAGGCTGGGTTTTGTGGACACGAAAATGTAGAGCTGAACAGGGTGGAGTGGATAGCCAAATGAACAGCACGTCTCTTAGTATGAACAGGCCACTGAAAACCAGCATTGGCTTACTTGGACATTCACAAGTGGTGTAACGATAACCCGCCGGGAGTTGAGAGTCAGATGAATTTAAGATTCGCAGTGAATGAACGGAACATTCTGTGGAGGAGATACCAATTATTTCTGAAGGTTGGGTTATGAGGACAGGAAAATGTAGAGCTGAATAGGGTTGGGTGGATAGCAAATTGAACAGCACGGCTGAGTGTGTTAGCAGGCGGCTTAAAACCAGCATTGTCTTCCTTGGACATTTACCAGTGGTGTCACGAAAACCTTCCAGGAGTGGAGACTCTGATGAATTCCAGATTCGCGTGATTGAATGGAACATTCTGTAGTGGTGATTGCCAACATTTAGGAATCTGGATAGTCTGGACAGGATATTGAAGAGCTGACCGATATTGAGTGGATAGCCAATGAACAGCACGGTTTCGAGTGTGAACAGACCACTAAGAAGCAGCATTGCATTACTTGGACATTCATCAGTGGTGTAACGAAAGCCTTCCTGGAATGCAGATTCAGAGTATTTCCAGATTCACAGTGAATGAATGGAAATTTCTGTAGTAGAGATTCCAATGATTTCTGAACGCTGGGTTGTGTGGACAGGAAAATGAAGAGCTGACTAGGTTTGACTGGATTGCCAATTGAACAGCAAGGCTGTGAGTGTGAACAGCCGCTGAAAACCAGCATTGGATTACCTGGTCATTCACCAGTGTTGTTAGGAAAATCTGCCTGGTGTGGAGAGTCAGAGGAATTCCAGATTCGCAGGGAACGAATGGAACATTCTGAAGTGGAGATAAGAATGATTTCTGAAGGCTCGGTGTGTGGAAGGAAAATCAAGAGCTAACCAGCGTTCACTGGATAGCCAATTGAACAGCACGGCTGCGAGTGTTAACACGCAGCTGAAACCAGCCTTGGGTTGCTTGGACATTCACCAGTGGTGAAACGAAAACCTGCTGGGAGTGGAGAACAAGATGAATTCAAGATTCGCCTGAATGAATGAAACATTCTGTAGTGTAGATTGCAATGGTTTCTGAGGTTTGTATTGTCTGAACTGGAAAAAGAAGAACTCACCAGTGTTGAGTCGCTAGACCGTGAACAGCACGGGTTCGAGTGTGAATAGACCGCTGAAAACCATCATTGCGTTACTTGAACATTCAGCAGTGGTGCAATGAAAACCTGCCGGGAGTGGAGATTCAGATGAATTCCAGATTCGCAGTGAATGAATGGAACATTCTCTAGTGGTGATTCCAATGATTTCTGAAGGCTGGGTTTTGTGGACACGAAAATGTAGAGCTGAACAGGGTGGAATGGATAGCCAAATGAACAGCACGTCTCGTAGTAAGAACAGGCCACTGAAAACCAGCTTTGGCTTAATTGGACATTCACAAGTGGTGTAACGAAAACCTGACGGGAGTTGAGAATTAGATGAATTTCAGATTTGCCGTCAATGAATGGAACATTCTGTGGAGGAGATACCAATTGTTTCTGAAGTTTGGGTTATGTGGACAGGAAAATGGAGCTGAAGAGGGTTGAGTGGATAGCAAATTGAACAGCACGGCTGAGAGTATGAGCAGGCCACTTAAAACCAGCATTGGCTTACTTGGATATTTACCAGTGGTGTCACGAAAACCTGCCGGGAGTGGAGATTCAGATGAATTCCAGATTCGCTGTGAATGAATGGAACATTCTGTAGTGGAGATAACAATGATTTCTCCAGTCTCTGTGGTGTGGACAGGAAAATGTAGAGCTGGCCAGGGTTGAGTGGATAGCCAATTGAACAGCACCACTGCGCTTGTGAAGAAAACACTTAAAACATTGGGTTACTTGGACATTCAACAGTGGTGTAACGAAAACCTGCCGGGAGTGGAGGTTCAGAGGAATTCCAGATTCGCAGTGAATGAATGGAACATTCTCTAGTGGAGATTCCAACGATTTCTGAAGGCTGGGTCGTGTGGAAGGAAAATCAAGAACTAATCAGGATTTAGTGGAAAGCCAATTGTATAGCATGGCTGCGAGTGTGAACATGCAGCTGAAAACCAGCATTGGGTTACTTGGACATTCATCAGTGGTGTAAGGAAAACCTGCATGGAGTGGAGAGTCAGTTGAATTCCACATTCGCAGTGAATGAATGGAACATTCTGTAGAGGAGATTCCAATGATTTCTGAAGCCTGTGTTGTGTGGACAGGAAAATGAAGAGCTGACCAGGCTTGAATCGATAGCCAAGTAAACAGCAGGGCTGCGAATATGAACAGGCCGCTGAAAACCAGCATTGGGTTACTTGGACATTCAACAGTGGTGTAATGAAAACCTGCGTGGAGTTGAGAGTCAGATGAATTCCAGATTCGCAGTGAATGAATGGAACATTCTGTAGTGGAGATAACAAAGATTTCTGAAGGCTGGTAGTGTGGTGGGACAATGAAGAGCTGAACAGGGTGGAGTGAATTGTCAATTAAACAGCACGGCTGCGAGTATGAACAGGCCTCTGAAAACCAGCATTGGCTTACTTGGACATTCACAAGTGGTGTAATGTTAACCAGGCGGGAGTGGAGAATCAGATAAACTCCAGACTCGCAGTGAATGAATGGAACATTCTGTAGTGGAGATTGCAATGATTTCTGAAATCTGGATTGTGGGGACACGAAAATGAAGAGCTGACCAGTGTTGAGTGGATAGCCTGTAAAAAGCCTCGGCTTCGAATGTGAACAGACCACTGAAAACCAGTATTGCATTACTTCGACTTTCAGCAGTGGTGTAACGAAAGCCTGCGTGGAGTGCAGATTCAGATGAATTCCAGATTCCCAGTGAATGAATGGAACATCCTGTAGTGGAGATTACAATGATTTCTGAAGGCTGGGTTGTGTGCACAGGAAAATGAGGAGCAAAACAGGTTGAGTGGATAGCCAATTGAACAGCACGACTGCGAACATGAACAGGCCTCTGAAAACCAGCATTGTTTTACTTGGACATTCACAAGTGGTGTAAGATAAATCTGCAGGTAGTGGAGATTCAGTTGAATTCCAGATTCGCAGTGAATGAATGGAACATTCTGTACTGGAGATTGCAATGATTTCTCAAGTCTGGATTGTTTGGACATGAAAATGAAGAGCTGACCACAGTTGTGTGGATACCCAGTAAAAAGCAGGGCTTAGAGTGTGAACAGACCGCTGAAAACCAGCATTGTGTTACTTGGACATTCATAAGTGGTGTAATGAAAGCCTACCTGGAGTGCAGATTCAGATGAATTCCAGATTGGCAGTGAATGAATGGAACATTCTGTACTGGCGATTCCAATGATTTCTGAAGTCTGATATTGTGGAAAAGAAAATGAAAGGCTGACCAGGTTTGAGTGGATAGACAATTGAACAGCACACTGCGAGTGTGAAAAGGCGGCTGAAAACCAGCATTGGATTACTTGGTCATTCACCAGTGCTGTAATGAAAACCTGCCTGGAGCGGAGAGTCAGATGAATTGCAGAATCGCAGTGAATGAATGGAACAGTCTGTAGTGGAGAGCCCAATGATTTCTGAAGGCTGGTTTGTGTGGAGAGGAAAATGAAGAGCTGACCAATATTGAGTGGATAGCCCATTGAACAGCACTTCTGCGAGTTGAACATGCCTCTGAAAACCAGTATTGAGTGACTTGGACATTCACCAGTGGCGTAACGAAAACCTGCCAGGAGTGGAGGTTCAGAGGAATTCCAGATTCACAGTGAATGAATGGAACATTCTCTAGTGGTGATTCCAATGATTTCTGAAGGCTGGGTTTTGTGGACACGAGAATGTAGAGCTGAACAGGGTGGAGTGGATAGCCAAATGAACAGCACGTCTCTTAGTATGAACAGGCCACTGAAAACCAGCATTGGCTTACTTGGACATTCACAAGTGGTGTAACGATAACCCGCCGGGAGTTGAGAGTCAGATGAATTTAAGATTCGCAGTGAATGAACGGAACATTCTGTGGAGGAGATACCAATTATTTCTGAAGGTTGGGTTATGAGGACAGGAAAATGTAGAGCTGAATAGGGTTGGGTGGATAGCAAATTGAACAGCACGGCTGAGTGTGTTAGCAGGCGGCTTAAAACCAGCATTGTCTTCCTTGGACATTTACCAGTGGTGTCACGAAAACCTTCCAGGAGTGGAGACTCTGATGAATTCCAGATTCGCGTGATTGAATGGAACATTCTGTAGTGGTGATTGCCAACATTTAGGAATCTGGATAGTCTGGACAGGATATTGAAGAGCTGACCGATATTGAGTGGATAGCCAATGAACAGCACGGTTTCGAGTGTGAACAGACCACTAAGAAGCAGCATTGCATTACTTGGACATTCATCAGTGGTGTAACGAAAGCCTTCCTGGAATGCAGATTCAGAGTATTTCCAGATTCACAGTGAATGAATGGAAATTTCTGTAGTAGAGATTCCAATGATTTCTGAACGCTGGGTTGTGTGGACAGGAAAATGAAGAGCTGACTAGGTTTGACTGGATTGCCAATTGAACAGCAAGGCTGTGAGTGTGAACAGCCGCTGAAAACCAGCATTGGATTACCTGGTCATTCACCAGTGTTGTTAGGAAAATCTGCCTGGTGTGGAGAGTCAGAGGAATTCCAGATTCGCAGGGAACGAATGGAACATTCTGAAGTGGAGATAAGAATGATTTCTGAAGGCTCGGTGTGTGGAAGGAAAATCAAGAGCTAACCAGCGTTCACTGGATAGCCAATTGAACAGCACGGCTGCGAGTGTTAACACGCAGCTGAAACCAGCCTTGGGTTGCTTGGACATTCACCAGTGGTGAAACGAAAACCTGCTGGGAGTGGAGAACAAGATGAATTCAAGATTCGCCTGAATGAATGAAACATTCTGTAGTGTAGATTGCAATGGTTTCTGAGGTTTGTATTGTCTGAACTGGAAAAAGAAGAACTCACCAGTGTTGAGTCGCTAGACCGTGAACAGCACGGGTTCGAGTGTGAATAGACCGCTGAAAACCATCATTGCGTTACTTGAACATTCAGCAGTGGTGCAATGAAAACCTGCCGGGAGTGGAGATTCAGATGAATTCCAGATTCGCAGTGAATGAATGGAACATTCTCTAGTGGTGATTCCAATGATTTCTGAAGGCTGGGTTTTGTGGACACGAAAATGTAGAGCTGAACAGGGTGGAATGGATAGCCAAATGAACAGCACGTCTCGTAGTAAGAACAGGCCACTGAAAACCAGCTTTGGCTTAATTGGACATTCACAAGTGGTGTAACGAAAACCTGACGGGAGTTGAGAATTAGATGAATTTCAGATTTGCCGTCAATGAATGGAACATTCTGTGGAGGAGATACCAATTGTTTCTGAAGTTTGGGTTATGTGGACAGGAAAATGGAGCTGAAGAGGGTTGAGTGGATAGCAAATTGAACAGCACGGCTGAGAGTATGAGCAGGCCACTTAAAACCAGCATTGGCTTACTTGGATATTTACCAGTGGTGTCACGAAAACCTGCCGGGAGTGGAGATTCAGATGAATTCCAGATTCGCTGTGAATGAATGGAACATTCTGTAGTGGAGATAACAATGATTTCTCCAGTCTCTGTGGTGTGGACAGGAAAATGTAGAGCTGGCCAGGGTTGAGTGGATAGCCAATTGAACAGCACCACTGCGCTTGTGAAGAAAACACTTAAAACATTGGGTTACTTGGACATTCAACAGTGGTGTAACGAAAACCTGCCGGGAGTGGAGGTTCAGAGGAATTCCAGATTCGCAGTGAATGAATGGAACATTCTCTAGTGGAGATTCCAACGATTTCTGAAGGCTGGGTCGTGTGGAAGGAAAATCAAGAACTAATCAGGATTTAGTGGAAAGCCAATTGTATAGCATGGCTGCGAGTGTGAACATGCAGCTGAAAACCAGCATTGGGTTACTTGGACATTCATCAGTGGTGTAAGGAAAACCTGCATGGAGTGGAGAGTCAGTTGAATTCCACATTCGCAGTGAATGAATGGAACATTCTGTAGAGGAGATTCCAATGATTTCTGAAGCCTGTGTTGTGTGGACAGGAAAATGAAGAGCTGACCAGGCTTGAATCGATAGCCAAGTAAACAGCAGGGCTGCGAATATGAACAGGCCGCTGAAAACCAGCATTGGGTTACTTGGGCATTCAACAGTGGTGTAATGAAAACCTGCGTGGAGTTGAGAGTCAGATGAATTCCAGATTCGCAGTGAATGAATGGAACATTCTGTAGTGGAGATAACAAAGATTTCTGAAGGCTGGTAGTGTGGTGGGACAATGAAGAGCTGAACAGGGTGGAGTGAATTGTCAATTAAACAGCACGGCTGCGAGTATGAACAGGCCTCTGAAAACCAGCATTGGCTTACTTGGACATTCACAAGTGGTGTAATGTTAACCAGGCGGGAGTGGAGAATCAGATAAACTCCAGACTCGCAGTGAATGAATGGAACATTCTGTAGTGGAGATTGCAATGATTTCTGAAATCTGGATTGTGGGGACACGAAAATGAAGAGCTGACCAGTGTTGAGTGGATAGCCTGTAAAAAGCCTCGGCTTCGAATGTGAACAGACCACTGAAAACCAGTATTGCATTACTTCGACTTTCAGCAGTGGTGTAACGAAAGCCTGCGTGGAGTGCAGATTCAGATGAATTCCAGATTCCCAGTGAATGAATGGAACATCCTGTAGTGGAGATTACAATGATTTCTGAAGGCTGGGTTGTGTGCACAGGAAAATGAGGAGCAAAACAGGTTGAGTGGATAGCCAATTGAACAGCACGACTGCGAACATGAACAGGCCTCTGAAAACCAGCATTGTTTTACTTGGACATTCACAAGTGGTGTAAGATAAATCTGCAGGTAGTGGAGATTCAGTTGAATTCCAGATTCGCAGTGAATGAATGGAACATTCTGTACTGGAGATTGCAATGATTTCTCAAGTCTGGATTGTTTGGACATGAAAATGAAGAGCTGACCACAGTTGTGTGGATACCCAGTAAAAAGCAGGGCTTAGAGTGTGAACAGACCGCTGAAAACCAGCATTGTGTTACTTGGACATTCATAAGTGGTGTAATGAAAGCCTACCTGGAGTGCAGATTCAGATGAATTCCAGATTGGCAGTGAATGAATGGAACATTCTGTACTGGCGATTCCAATGATTTCTGAAGTCTGATATTGTGGAAAAGAAAATGAAAGGCTGACCAGGTTTGAGTGGATAGACAATTGAACAGCACACTGCGAGTGTGAAAAGGCGGCTGAAAACCAGCATTGGATTACTTGGTCATTCACCAGTGCTGTAATGAAAACCTGCCTGGAGCGGAGAGTCAGATGAATTGCAGAATCGCAGTGAATGAATGGAACAGTCTGTAGTGGAGAGCCCAATGATTTCTGAAGGCTGGTTTGTGTGGAGAGGAAAATGAAGAGCTGACCAATATTGAGTGGATAGCCCATTGAACAGCACTTCTGCGAGTTGAACATGCCTCTGAAAACCAGTATTGAGTTACTTGGACATTCACCAGTGGCGTAACGAAAACCTGCCAGGAGTGGAGGTTCAGATGAATTCCAGATTCGCAGTGAATGAATGGAACATTCTCTAGTGGTGATTCCAATGATTTCTGAAGGCTGGGTTTTGTGGACACGAAAATGTAGAGCTGAACAGGGTGGAGTGGATAGCCAAATGAACAGCACGTCTCTTAGTATGAACAGGCCACTGAAAACCAGCATTGGCTTACTTGGACATTCACAAGTGGTGTAACGATAACCCGCCGGGAGTTGAGAGTCAGATGAATTTAAGATTCGCAGTGAATGAACGGAACATTCTGTGGAGGAGATACCAATTATTTCTGAAGGTTGGGTTATGAGGACAGGAAAATGTAGAGCTGAATAGGGTTGGGTGGATAGCAAATTGAACAGCACGGCTGAGTGTGTTAGCAGGCGGCTTAAAACCAGCATTGTCTTCCTTGGACATTTACCAGTGGTGTCACGAAAACCTTCCAGGAGTGGAGACTCTGATGAATTCCAGATTCGCGTGATTGAATGGAACATTCTGTAGTGGTGATTGCCAACATTTAGGAATCTGGATAGTCTGGACAGGATATTGAAGAGCTGACCGATATTGAGTGGATAGCCAATGAACAGCACGGTTTCGAGTGTGAACAGACCACTAAGAAGCAGCATTGCATTACTTGGACATTCATCAGTGGTGTAACGAAAGCCTTCCTGGAATGCAGATTCAGAGTATTTCCAGATTCACAGTGAATGAATGGAAATTTCTGTAGTAGAGATTCCAATGATTTCTGAACGCTGGGTTGTGTGGACAGGAAAATGAAGAGCTGACTAGGTTTGACTGGATTGCCAATTGAACAGCAAGGCTGTGAGTGTGAACAGCCGCTGAAAACCAGCATTGGATTACCTGGTCATTCACCAGTGTTGTTAGGAAAATCTGCCTGGTGTGGAGAGTCAGAGGAATTCCAGATTCGCAGGGAACGAATGGAACATTCTGAAGTGGAGATAAGAATGATTTCTGAAGGCTCGGTGTGTGGAAGGAAAATCAAGAGCTAACCAGCGTTCACTGGATAGCCAATTGAACAGCACGGCTGCGAGTGTTAACACGCAGCTGAAACCAGCCTTGGGTTGCTTGGACATTCACCAGTGGTGAAACGAAAACCTGCTGGGAGTGGAGAACAAGATGAATTCAAGATTCGCCTGAATGAATGAAACATTCTGTAGTGTAGATTGCAATGGTTTCTGAGGTTTGTATTGTCTGAACTGGAAAAAGAAGAACTCACCAGTGTTGAGTCGCTAGACCGTGAACAGCACGGGTTCGAGTGTGAATAGACCGCTGAAAACCATCATTGTGTTACTTGAACATTCAGCAGTGGTGCAATGAAAACCTGCCGGGAGTGGAGATTCAGATGAATTCCAGATTCGCAGTGAATGAATGGAACATTCTCTAGTGGTGATTCCAATGATTTCTGAAGGCTGGGTTTTGTGGACACGAAAATGTAGAGCTGAACAGGGTGGAATGGATAGCCAAATGAACAGCACGTCTCGTAGTAAGAACAGGCCACTGAAAACCAGCTTTGGCTTAATTGGACATTCACAAGTGGTGTAACGAAAACCTGACGGGAGTTGAGAATTAGATGAATTTCAGATTTGCCGTCAATGAATGGAACATTCTGTGGAGGAGATACCAATTGTTTCTGAAGTTTGGGTTATGTGGACAGGAAAATGGAGCTGAAGAGGGTTGAGTGGATAGCAAATTGAACAGCACGGCTGAGAGTATGAGCAGGCCACTTAAAACCAGCATTGGCTTACTTGGATATTTACCAGTGGTGTCACGAAAACCTGCCGGGAGTGGAGATTCAGATGAATTCCAGATTCGCTGTGAATGAATGGAACATTCTGTAGTGGAGATAACAATGATTTCTCCAGTCTCTGTGGTGTGGACAGGAAAATGTAGAGCTGGCCAGGGTTGAGTGGATAGCCAATTGAACAGCACCACTGCGCTTGTGAAGAAAACACTTAAAACATTGGGTTACTTGGACATTCAACAGTGGTGTAACGAAAACCTGCCGGGAGTGGAGGTTCAGAGGAATTCCAGATTCGCAGTGAATGAATGGAACATTCTCTAGTGGAGATTCCAACGATTTCTGAAGGCTGGGTCGTGTGGAAGGAAAATCAAGAACTAATCAGGATTTAGTGGAAAGCCAATTGTATAGCATGGCTGCGAGTGTGAACATGCAGCTGAAAACCAGCATTGGGTTACTTGGACATTCATCAGTGGTGTAAGGAAAACCTGCATGGAGTGGAGAGTCAGTTGAATTCCACATTCGCAGTGAATGAATGGAACATTCTGTAGAGGAGATTCCAATGATTTCTGAAGCCTGTGTTGTGTGGACAGGAAAATGAAGAGCTGACCAGGCTTGAATCGATAGCCAAGTAAACAGCAGGGCTGCGAATATGAACAGGCCGCTGAAAACCAGCATTGGGTTACTTGGGCATTCAACAGTGGTGTAATGAAAACCTGCGTGGAGTTGAGAGTCAGATGAATTCCAGATTCGCAGTGAATGAATGGAACATTCTGTAGTGGAGATAACAAAGATTTCTGAAGGCTGGTAGTGTGGTGGGACAATGAAGAGCTGAACAGGGTGGAGTGAATTGTCAATTAAACAGCACGGCTGCGAGTATGAACAGGCCTCTGAAAACCAGCATTGGCTTACTTGGACATTCACAAGTGGTGTAATGTTAACCAGGCGGGAGTGGAGAATCAGATAAACTCCAGACTCGCAGTGAATGAATGGAACATTCTGTAGTGGAGATTGCAATGATTTCTGAAATCTGGATTGTGGGGACACGAAAATGAAGAGCTGACCAGTGTTGAGTGGATAGCCTGTAAAAAGCCTCGGCTTCGAATGTGAACAGACCACTGAAAACCAGTATTGCATTACTTCGACTTTCAGCAGTGGTGTAACGAAAGCCTGCGTGGAGTGCAGATTCAGATGAATTCCAGATTCCCAGTGAATGAATGGAACATCCTGTAGTGGAGATTACAATGATTTCTGAAGGCTGGGTTGTGTGCACAGGAAAATGAGGAGCAAAACAGGTTGAGTGGATAGCCAATTGAACAGCACGACTGCGAACATGAACAGGCCTCTGAAAACCAGCATTGTTTTACTTGGACATTCACAAGTGGTGTAAGATAAATCTGCAGGTAGTGGAGATTCAGTTGAATTCCAGATTCGCAGTGAATGAATGGAACATTCTGTACTGGAGATTGCAATGATTTCTCAAGTCTGGATTGTTTGGACATGAAAATGAAGAGCTGACCACAGTTGTGTGGATACCCAGTAAAAAGCAGGGCTTAGAGTGTGAACAGACCGCTGAAAACCAGCATTGTGTTACTTGGACATTCATAAGTGGTGTAATGAAAGCCTACCTGGAGTGCAGATTCAGATGAATTCCAGATTGGCAGTGAATGAATGGAACATTCTGTACTGGCGATTCCAATGATTTCTGAAGTCTGATATTGTGGAAAAGAAAATGAAAGGCTGACCAGGTTTGAGTGGATAGACAATTGAACAGCACACTGCGAGTGTGAAAAGGCGGCTGAAAACCAGCATTGGATTACTTGGTCATTCACCAGTGCTGTAATGAAAACCTGCCTGGAGCGGAGAGTCAGATGAATTGCAGAATCGCAGTGAATGAATGGAACAGTCTGTAGTGGAGAGCCCAATGATTTCTGAAGGCTGGTTTGTGTGGAGAGGAAAATGAAGAGCTGACCAATATTGAGTGGATAGCCCATTGAACAGCACTTCTGCGAGTTGAACATGCCTCTGAAAACCAGTATTGAGTTACTTGGACATTCACCAGTGGCGTAACGAAAACCTGCCAGGAGTGGAGGTTCAGATGAATTCCAGATTCGCAGTGAATGAATGGAACATTCTCTAGTGGTGATTCCAATGATTTCTGAAGGCTGGGTTTTGTGGACACGAAAATGTAGAGCTGAACAGGGTGGAGTGGATAGCCAAATGAACAGCACGTCTCTTAGTATGAACAGGCCACTGAAAACCAGCATTGGCTTACTTGGACATTCACAAGTGGTGTAACGATAACCCGCCGGGAGTTGAGAGTCAGATGAATTTAAGATTCGCAGTGAATGAACGGAACATTCTGTGGAGGAGATACCAATTATTTCTGAAGGTTGGGTTATGAGGACAGGAAAATGTAGAGCTGAATAGGGTTGGGTGGATAGCAAATTGAACAGCACGGCTGAGTGTGTTAGCAGGCGGCTTAAAACCAGCATTGTCTTCCTTGGACATTTACCAGTGGTGTCACGAAAACCTTCCAGGAGTGGAGACTCTGATGAATTCCAGATTCGCGTGATTGAATGGAACATTCTGTAGTGGTGATTGCCAACATTTAGGAATCTGGATAGTCTGGACAGGATATTGAAGAGCTGACCGATATTGAGTGGATAGCCAATGAACAGCACGGTTTCGAGTGTGAACAGACCACTAAGAAGCAGCATTGCATTACTTGGACATTCATCAGTGGTGTAACGAAAGCCTTCCTGGAATGCAGATTCAGAGTATTTCCAGATTCACAGTGAATGAATGGAAATTTCTGTAGTAGAGATTCCAATGATTTCTGAACGCTGGGTTGTGTGGACAGGAAAATGAAGAGCTGACTAGATTTGACTGGATTGCCAATTGAACAGCAAGGCTGTGAGTGTGAACAGCCGCTGAAAACCAGCATTGGATTACCTGGTCATTCACCAGTGTTGTTAGGAAAATCTGCCTGGTGTGGAGAGTCAGAGGAATTCCAGATTCGCAGGGAACGAATGGAACATTCTGAAGTGGAGATAAGAATGATTTCTGAAGGCTCGGTGTGTGGAAGGAAAATCAAGAGCTAACCAGCGTTCACTGGATAGCCAATTGAACAGCACGGCTGCGAGTGTTAACACGCAGCTGAAACCAGCCTTGGGTTGCTTGGACATTCACCAGTGGTGAAACGAAAACCTGCTGGGAGTGGAGAACAAGATGAATTCAAGATTCGCCTGAATGAATGAAACATTCTGTAGTGTAGATTGCAATGGTTTCTGAGGTTTGTATTGTCTGAACTGGAAAAAGAAGAACTCACCAGTGTTGAGTCGCTAGACCGTGAACAGCACGGGTTCGAGTGTGAATAGACCGCTGAAAACCATCATTGCGTTACTTGAACATTCAGCAGTGGTGCAATGAAAACCTGCCGGGAGTGGAGATTCAGATGAATTCCAGATTCGCAGTGAATGAATGGAACATTCTCTAGTGGTGATTCCAATGATTTCTGAAGGCTGGGTTTTGTGGACACGAAAATGTAGAGCTGAACAGCGTGGAATGGATAGCCAAATGAACAGCACGTCTCGTAGTAAGAACAGGCCACTGAAAACCAGCTTTGGCTTAATTGGACATTCACAAGTGGTGTAACGAAAACCTGACGGGAGTTGAGAATTAGATGAATTTCAGATTTGCCGTCAATGAATGGAACATTCTGTGGAGGAGATACCAATTGTTTCTGAAGTTTGGGTTATGTGGACAGGAAAATGGAGCTGAAGAGGGTTGAGTGGATAGCAAATTGAACAGCACGGCTGAGAGTATGAGCAGGCCACTTAAAACCAGCATTGGCTTACTTGGATATTTACCAGTGGTGTCACGAAAACCTGCCGGGAGTGGAGATTCAGATGAATTCCAGATTCGCTGTGAATGAATGGAACATTCTGAGGTGGAGATAACAATGATTTCTCCAGTCTCTGTGGTGTGGACAGGAAAATGTAGAGCTGGCCAGGGTTGAGTGGATAGCCAATTGAACAGCACCACTGCGCTTGTGAAGAAAACACTTAAAACATTGGGTTACTTGGACATTCAACAGTGGTGTAACGAAAACCTGCCGGGAGTGGAGGTTCAGAGGAATTCCAGATTCGCAGTGAATGAATGGAACATTCTCTAGTGGAGATTCCAACGATTTCTGAAGGCTGGGTCGTGTGGAAGGAAAATCAAGAACTAATCAGGATTTAGTGGAAAGCCAATTGTATAGCATGGCTGCGAGTGTGAACATGCAGCTGAAAACCAGCATTGGGTTACTTGGACATTCATCAGTGGTGTAAGGAAAACCTGCATGGAGTGGAGAGTCAGTTGAATTCCACATTCGCAGTGAATGAATGGAACATTCTGTAGAGGAGATTCCAATGATTTCTGAAGCCTGTGTTGTGTGGACAGGAAAATGAAGAGCTGACCAGGCTTGAATCGATAGCCAAGTAAACAGCAGGGCTGCGAATATGAACAGGCCGCTGAAAACCAGCATTGGGTTACTTGGACATTCAACAGTGGTGTAATGAAAACCTGCGTGGAGTTGAGAGTCAGATGAATTCCAGATTCGCAGTGAATGAATGGAACATTCTGTAGTGGAGATAACAAAGATTTCTGAAGGCTGGTAGTGTGGTGGGACAATGAAGAGCTGAACAGGGTGGAGTGAATTGTCAATTAAACAGCACGGCTGCGAGTATGAACAGGCCTCTGAAAACCAGCATTGGCTTACTTGGACATTCACAAGTGGTGTAATGTTAACCAGGCGGGAGTGGAGAATCAGATAAACTCCAGACTCGCAGTGAATGAATGGAACATTCTGTAGTGGAGATTGCAATGATTTCTGAAATCTGGATTGTGGGGACACGAAAATGAAGAGCTGACCAGTGTTGAGTGGATAGCCTGTAAAAAGCCTCGGCTTCGAATGTGAACAGACCACTGAAAACCAGTATTGCATTACTTCGACTTTCAGCAGTGGTGTAACGAAAGCCTGCGTGGAGTGCAGATTCAGATGAATTCCAGATTCCCAGTGAATGAATGGAACATCCTGTAGTGGAGATTACAATGATTTCTGAAGGCTGGGTTGTGTGCACAGGAAAATGAGGAGCAAAACAGGTTGAGTGGATAGCCAATTGAACAGCACGACTGCGAACATGAACAGGCCTCTGAAAACCAGCATTGTTTTACTTGGACATTCACAAGTGGTGTAAGATAAATCTGCAGGTAGTGGAGATTCAGTTGAATTCCAGATTCGCAGTGAATGAATGGAACATTCTGTACTGGAGATTGCAATGATTTCTCAAGTCTGGATTGTTTGGACATGAAAATGAAGAGCTGACCACAGTTGTGTGGATACCCAGTAAAAAGCAGGGCTTAGAGTGTGAACAGACCGCTGAAAACCAGCATTGTGTTACTTGGACATTCATAAGTGGTGTAATGAAAGCCTACCTGGAGTGCAGATTCAGATGAATTCCAGATTGGCAGTGAATGAATGGAACATTCTGTACTGGCGATTCCAATGATTTCTGAAGTCTGATATTGTGGAAAAGAAAATGAAAGGCTGACCAGGTTTGAGTGGATAGACAATTGAACAGCACACTGCGAGTGTGAAAAGGCGGCTGAAAACCAGCATTGGATTACTTGGTCATTCACCAGTGCTGTAATGAAAACCTGCCTGGAGCGGAGAGTCAGATGAATTGCAGAATCGCAGTGAATGAATGGAACAGTCTGTAGTGGAGAGCCCAATGATTTCTGAAGGCTGGTTTGTGTGGAGAGGAAAATGAAGAGCTGACCAATATTGAGTGGATAGCCCATTGAACAGCACTTCTGCGAGTTGAACATGCCTCTGAAAACCAGTATTGAGTTACTTGGACATTCACCAGTGGCGTAACGAAAACCTGCCAGGAGTGGAGGTTCAGAGGAATTCCAGATTCGCAGTGAATGAATGGAACATTCTCTAGTGGTGATTCCAATGATTTCTGAAGGCTGGGTTTTGTGGACACGAGAATGTAGAGCTGAACAGGGTGGAGTGGATAGCCAAATGAACAGCACGTCTCTTAGTATGAACAGGCCACTGAAAACCAGCATTGGCTTACTTGGACATTCACAAGTGGTGTAACGATAACCCGCCGGGAGTTGAGAGTCAGATGAATTTAAGATTCGCAGTGAATGAACGGAACATTCTGTGGAGGAGATACCAATTATTTCTGAAGGTTGGGTTATGAGGACAGGAAAATGTAGAGCTGAATAGGGTTGGGTGGATAGCAAATTGAACAGCACGGCTGAGTGTGTTAGCAGGCGGCTTAAAACCAGCATTGTCTTCCTTGGACATTTACCAGTGGTGTCACGAAAACCTTCCAGGAGTGGAGACTCTGATGAATTCCAGATTCGCGTGATTGAATGGAACATTCTGTAGTGGTGATTGCCAACATTTAGGAATCTGGATAGTCTGGACAGGATATTGAAGAGCTGACCGATATTGAGTGGATAGCCAATGAACAGCACGGTTTCGAGTGTGAACAGACCACTAAGAAGCAGCATTGCATTACTTGGACATTCATCAGTGGTGTAACGAAAGCCTTCCTGGAATGCAGATTCAGAGTATTTCCAGATTCACAGTGAATGAATGGAAATTTCTGTAGTAGAGATTCCAATGATTTCTGAACGCTGGGTTGTGTGGACAGGAAAATGAAGAGCTGACTAGGTTTGACTGGATTGCCAATTGAACAGCAAGGCTGTGAGTGTGAACAGCCGCTGAAAACCAGCATTGGATTACCTGGTCATTCACCAGTGTTGTTAGGAAAATCTGCCTGGTGTGGAGAGTCAGAGGAATTCCAGATTCGCAGGGAACGAATGGAACATTCTGAAGTGGAGATAAGAATGATTTCTGAAGGCTCGGTGTGTGGAAGGAAAATCAAGAGCTAACCAGCGTTCACTGGATAGCCAATTGAACAGCACGGCTGCGAGTGTTAACACGCAGCTGAAACCAGCCTTGGGTTGCTTGGACATTCACCAGTGGTGAAACGAAAACCTGCTGGGAGTGGAGAACAAGATGAATTCAAGATTCGCCTGAATGAATGAAACATTCTGTAGTGTAGATTGCAATGGTTTCTGAGGTTTGTATTGTCTGAACTGGAAAAAGAAGAACTCACCAGTGTTGAGTCGCTAGACCGTGAACAGCACGGGTTCGAGTGTGAATAGACCGCTGAAAACCATCATTGCGTTACTTGAACATTCAGCAGTGGTGCAATGAAAACCTGCCGGGAGTGGAGATTCAGATGAATTCCAGATTCGCAGTGAATGAATGGAACATTCTCTAGTGGTGATTCCAATGATTTCTGAAGGCTGGGTTTTGTGGACACGAAAATGTAGAGCTGAACAGGGTGGAATGGATAGCCAAATGAACAGCACGTCTCGTAGTAAGAACAGGCCACTGAAAACCAGCTTTGGCTTAATTGGACATTCACAAGTGGTGTAACGAAAACCTGACGGGAGTTGAGAATTAGATGCATTTCAGATTTGCCGTCAATGAATGGAACATTCTGTGGAGGAGATACCAATTGTTTCTGAAGTTTGGGTTATGTGGACAGGAAAATGGAGCTGAAGAGGGTTGAGTGGATAGCAAATTGAACAGCACGGCTGAGAGTATGAGCAGGCCACTTAAAACCAGCATTGGCTTACTTGGATATTTACCAGTGGTGTCACGAAAACCTGCCGGGAGTGGAGATTCAGATGAATTCCAGATTCGCTGTGAATGAATGGAACATTCTGTAGTGGAGATAACAATGATTTCTCCAGTCTCTGTGGTGTGGACAGGAAAATGTAGAGCTGGCCAGGGTTGAGTGGATAGCCAATTGAACAGCACCACTGCGCTTGTGAAGAAAACACTTAAAACATTGGGTTACTTGGACATTCAACAGTGGTGTAACGAAAACCTGCCGGGAGTGGAGGTTCAGAGGAATTCCAGATTCGCAGTGAATGAATGGAACATTCTCTAGTGGAGATTCCAACGATTTCTGAAGGCTGGGTCGTGTGGAAGGAAAATCAAGAACTAATCAGGATTTAGTGGAAAGCCAATTGTATAGCATGGCTGCGAGTGTGAACATGCAGCTGAAAACCAGCATTGGGTTACTTGGACATTCATCAGTGGTGTAAGGAAAACCTGCATGGAGTGGAGAGTCAGTTGAATTCCACATTCGCAGTGAATGAATGGAACATTCTGTAGAGGAGATTCCAATGATTTCTGAAGCCTGTGTTGTGTGGACAGGAAAATGAAGAGCTGACCAGGCTTGAATCGATAGCCAAGTAAACAGCAGGGCTGCGAATATGAACAGGCCGCTGAAAACCAGCATTGGGTTACTTGGACATTCAACAGTGGTGTAATGAAAACCTGCGTGGAGTTGAGAGTCAGATGAATTCCAGATTCGCAGTGAATGAATGGAACATTCTGTAGTGGAGATAACAAAGATTTCTGAAGGCTGGTAGTGTGGTGGGACAATGAAGAGCTGAACAGGGTGGAGTGAATTGTCAATTAAACAGCACGGCTGCGAGTATGAACAGGCCTCTGAAAACCAGCATTGGCTTACTTGGACATTCACAAGTGGTGTAATGTTAACCAGGCGGGAGTGGAGAATCAGATAAACTCCAGACTCGCAGTGAATGAATGGAACATTCTGTAGTGGAGATTGCAATGATTTCTGAAATCTGGATTGTGGGGACACGAAAATGAAGAGCTGACCAGTGTTGAGTGGATAGCCTGTAAAAAGCCTCGGCTTCGAATGTGAACAGACCACTGAAAACCAGTATTGCATTACTTCGACTTTCAGCAGTGGTGTAACGAAAGCCTGCGTGGAGTGCAGATTCAGATGAATTCCAGATTCCCAGTGAATGAATGGAACATCCTGTAGTGGAGATTACAATGATTTCTGAAGGCTGGGTTGTGTGCACAGGAAAATGAGGAGCAAAACAGGTTGAGTGGATAGCCAATTGAACAGCACGACTGCGAACATGAACAGGCCTCTGAAAACCAGCATTGTTTTACTTGGACATTCACAAGTGGTGTAAGATAAATCTGCAGGTAGTGGAGATTCAGTTGAATTCCAGATTCGCAGTGAATGAATGGAACATTCTGTACTGGAGATTGCAATGATTTCTCAAGTCTGGATTGTTTGGACATGAAAATGAAGAGCTGACCACAGTTGTGTGGATACCCAGTAAAAAGCAGGGCTTAGAGTGTGAACAGACCGCTGAAAACCAGCATTGTGTTACTTGGACATTCATAAGTGGTGTAATGAAAGCCTACCTGGAGTGCAGATTCAGATGAATTCCAGATTGGCAGTGAATGAATGGAACATTCTGTACTGGCGATTCCAATGATTTCTGAAGTCTGATATTGTGGAAAAGAAAATGAAAGGCTGACCAGGTTTGAGTGGATAGACAATTGAACAGCACACTGCGAGTGTGAAAAGGCGGCTGAAAACCAGCATTGGATTACTTGGTCATTCACCAGTGCTGTAATGAAAACCTGCCTGGAGCGGAGAGTCAGATGAATTGCAGAATCGCAGTGAATGAATGGAACAGTCTGTAGTGGAGAGCCCAATGATTTCTGAAGGCTGGTTTGTGTGGAGAGGAAAATGAAGAGCTGACCAATATTGAGTGGATAGCCCATTGAACAGCACTTCTGCGAGTTGAACATGCCTCTGAAAACCAGTATTGAGTTACTTGGACATTCACCAGTGGCGTAACGAAAACCTGCCAGGAGTGGAGGTTCAGAGGAATTCCAGATTCGCAGTGAATGAATGGAACATTCTCTAGTGGTGATTCCAATGATTTCTGAAGGCTGGGTTTTGTGGACACGAGAATGTAGAGCTGAACAGGGTGGAGTGGATAGCCAAATGAACAGCACGTCTCTTAGTATGAACAGGCCACTGAAAACCAGCATTGGCTTACTTGGACATTCACAAGTGGTGTAACGATAACCCGCCGGGAGTTGAGAGTCAGATGAATTTAAGATTCGCAGTGAATGAACGGAACATTCTGTGGAGGAGATACCAATTATTTCTGAAGGTTGGGTTATGAGGACAGGAAAATGTAGAGCTGAATAGGGTTGGGTGGATAGCAAATTGAACAGCACGGCTGAGTGTGTTAGCAGGCGGCTTAAAACCAGCATTGTCTTCCTTGGACATTTACCAGTGGTGTCACGAAAACCTTCCAGGAGTGGAGACTCTGATGAATTCCAGATTCGCGTGATTGAATGGAACATTCTGTAGTGGTGATTGCCAACATTTAGGAATCTGGATAGTCTGGACAGGATATTGAAGAGCTGACCGATATTGAGTGGATAGCCAATGAACAGCACGGTTTCGAGTGTGAACAGACCACTAAGAAGCAGCATTGCATTACTTGGACATTCATCAGTGGTGTAACGAAAGCCTTCCTGGAATGCAGATTCAGAGTATTTCCAGATTCACAGTGAATGAATGGAAATTTCTGTAGTAGAGATTCCAATGATTTCTGAACGCTGGGTTGTGTGGACAGGAAAATGAAGAGCTGACTAGGTTTGACTGGATTGCCAATTGAACAGCAAGGCTGTGAGTGTGAACAGCCGCTGAAAACCAGCATTGGATTACCTGGTCATTCACCAGTGTTGTTAGGAAAATCTGCCTGGTGTGGAGAGTCAGAGGAATTCCAGATTCGCAGGGAACGAATGGAACATTCTGAAGTGGAGATAAGAATGATTTCTGAAGGCTCGGTGTGTGGAAGGAAAATCAAGAGCTAACCAGCGTTCACTGGATAGCCAATTGAACAGCACGGCTGCGAGTGTTAACACGCAGCTGAAACCAGCCTTGGGTTGCTTGGACATTCACCAGTGGTGAAACGAAAACCTGCTGGGAGTGGAGAACAAGATGAATTCAAGATTCGCCTGAATGAATGAAACATTCTGTAGTGTAGATTGCAATGGTTTCTGAGGTTTGTATTGTCTGAACTGGAAAAAGAAGAACTCACCAGTGTTGAGTCGCTAGACCGTGAACAGCACGGGTTCGAGTGTGAATAGACCGCTGAAAACCATCATTGCGTTACTTGAACATTCAGCAGTGGTGCAATGAAAACCTGCCGGGAGTGGAGATTCAGATGAATTCCAGATTCGCAGTGAATGAATGGAACATTCTCTAGTGGTGATTCCAATGATTTCTGAAGGCTGGGTTTTGTGGACACGAAAATGTAGAGCTGAACAGGGTGGAATGGATAGCCAAATGAACAGCACGTCTCGTAGTAAGAACAGGCCACTGAAAACCAGCTTTGGCTTAATTGGACATTCACAAGTGGTGTAACGAAAACCTGACGGGAGTTGAGAATTAGATGAATTTCAGATTTGCCGTCAATGAATGGAACATTCTGTGGAGGAGATACCAATTGTTTCTGAAGTTTGGGTTATGTGGACAGGAAAATGGAGCTGAAGAGGGTTGAGTGGATAGCAAATTGAACAGCACGGCTGAGAGTATGAGCAGGCCACTTAAAACCAGCATTGGCTTACTTGGATATTTACCAGTGGTGTCACGAAAACCTGCCGGGAGTGGAGATTCAGATGAATTCCAGATTCGCTGTGAATGAATGGAACATTCTGTAGTGGAGATAACAATGATTTCTCCAGTCTCTGTGGTGTGGACAGGAAAATGTAGAGCTGGCCAGGGTTGAGTGGATAGCCAATTGAACAGCACCACTGCGCTTGTGAAGAAAACACTTAAAACATTGGGTTACTTGGACATTCAACAGTGGTGTAACGAAAACCTGCCGGGAGTGGAGGTTCAGAGGAATTCCAGATTCGCAGTGAATGAATGGAACATTCTCTAGTGGAGATTCCAACGATTTCTGAAGGCTGGGTCGTGTGGAAGGAAAATCAAGAACTAATCAGGATTTAGTGGAAAGCCAATTGTATAGCATGGCTGCGAGTGTGAACATGCAGCTGAAAACCAGCATTGGGTTACTTGGACATTCATCAGTGGTGTAAGGAAAACCTGCATGGAGTGGAGAGTCAGTTGAATTCCACATTCGCAGTGAATGAATGGAACATTCTGTAGAGGAGATTCCAATGATTTCTGAAGCCTGTGTTGTGTGGACAGGAAAATGAAGAGCTGACCAGGCTTGAATCGATAGCCAAGTAAACAGCAGGGCTGCGAATATGAACAGGCCGCTGAAAACCAGCATTGGGTTACTTGGACATTCAACAGTGGTGTAATGAAAACCTGCGTGGAGTTGAGAGTCAGATGAATTCCAGATTCGCAGTGAATGAATGGAACATTCTGTAGTGGAGATAACAAAGATTTCTGAAGGCTGGTAGTGTGGTGGGACAATGAAGAGCTGAACAGGGTGGAGTGAATTGTCAATTAAACAGCACGGCTGCGAGTATGAACAGGCCTCTGAAAACCAGCATTGGCTTACTTGGACATTCACAAGTGGTGTAATGTTAACCAGGCGGGAGTGGAGAATCAGATAAACTCCAGACTCGCAGTGAATGAATGGAACATTCTGTAGTGGAGATTGCAATGATTTCTGAAATCTGGATTGTGGGGACACGAAAATGAAGAGCTGACCAGTGTTGAGTGGATAGCCTGTAAAAAGCCTCGGCTTCGAATGTGAACAGACCACTGAAAACCAGTATTGCATTACTTCGACTTTCAGCAGTGGTGTAACGAAAGCCTGCGTGGAGTGCAGATTCAGATGAATTCCAGATTCCCAGTGAATGAATGGAACATCCTGTAGTGGAGATTACAATGATTTCTGAAGGCTGGGTTGTGTGCACAGGAAAATGAGGAGCAAAACAGGTTGAGTGGATAGCCAATTGAACAGCACGACTGCGAACATGAACAGGCCTCTGAAAACCAGCATTGTTTTACTTGGACATTCACAAGTGGTGTAAGATAAATCTGCAGGTAGTGGAGATTCAGTTGAATTCCAGATTCGCAGTGAATGAATGGAACATTCTGTACTGGAGATTGCAATGATTTCTCAAGTCTGGATTGTTTGGACATGAAAATGAAGAGCTGACCACAGTTGTGTGGATACCCAGTAAAAAGCAGGGCTTAGAGTGTGAACAGACCGCTGAAAACCAGCATTGTGTTACTTGGACATTCATAAGTGGTGTAATGAAAGCCTACCTGGAGTGCAGATTCAGATGAATTCCAGATTGGCAGTGAATGAATGGAACATTCTGTACTGGCGATTCCAATGATTTCTGAAGTCTGATATTGTGGAAAAGAAAATGAAAGGCTGACCAGGTTTGAGTGGATAGACAATTGAACAGCACACTGCGAGTGTGAAAAGGCGGCTGAAAACCAGCATTGGATTACTTGGTCATTCACCAGTGCTGTAATGAAAACCTGCCTGGAGCGGAGAGTCAGATGAATTGCAGAATCGCAGTGAATGAATGGAACAGTCTGTAGTGGAGAGCCCAATGATTTCTGAAGGCTGGTTTGTGTGGAGAGGAAAATGAAGAGCTGACCAATATTGAGTGGATAGCCCATTGAACAGCACTTCTGCGAGTTGAACATGCCTCTGAAAACCAGTATTGAGTTACTTGGACATTCACCAGTGGCGTAACGAAAACCTGCCAGGAGTGGAGGTTCAGAGGAATTCCAGATTCGCAGTGAATGAATGGAACATTCTCTAGTGGTGATTCCAATGATTTCTGAAGGCTGGGTTTTGTGGACACGAAAATGTAGAGCTGAACAGGGTGGAGTGGATAGCCAAATGAACAGCACGTCTCTTAGTATGAACAGGCCACTGAAAACCAGCATTGGCTTACTTGGACATTCACAAGTGGTGTAACGATAACCCGCCGGGAGTTGAGAGTCAGATGAATTTAAGATTCGCAGTGAATGAACGGAACATTCTGTGGAGGAGATACCAATTATTTCTGAAGGTTGGGTTATGAGGACAGGAAAATGTAGAGCTGAATAGGGTTGGGTGGATAGCAAATTGAACAGCACGGCTGAGTGTGTTAGCAGGCGGCTTAAAACCAGCATTGTCTTCCTTGGACATTTACCAGTGGTGTCACGAAAACCTTCCAGGAGTGGAGACTCTGATGAATTCCAGATTCGCGTGATTGAATGGAACATTCTGTAGTGGTGATTGCCAACATTTAGGAATCTGGATAGTCTGGACAGGATATTGAAGAGCTGACCGATATTGAGTGGATAGCCAATGAACAGCACGGTTTCGAGTGTGAACAGACCACTAAGAAGCAGCATTGCATTACTTGGACATTCATCAGTGGTGTAACGAAAGCCTTCCTGGAATGCAGATTCAGATTATTTCCAGATTCACAGTGAATGAATGGAAATTTCTGTAGTAGAGATTCCAATGATTTCTGAACGCTGGGTTGTGTGGACAGGAAAATGAAGAGCTGACTAGGTTTGACTGGATTGCCAATTGAACAGCAAGGCTGTGAGTGTGAACAGCCGCTGAAAACCAGCATTGGATTACCTGGTCATTCACCAGTGTTGTTAGGAAAATCTGCCTGGTGTGGAGAGTCAGAGGAATTCCAGATTCGCAGGGAACGAATGGAACACTCTGAAGTGGAGATAAGAATGATTTCTGAAGGCTCGGTGTGTGGAAGGAAAATCAAGAGCTAACCAGCGTTCACTGGATAGCCAATTGAACAGCACGGCTGCGAGTGTTAACACGCAGCTGAAACCAGCCTTGGGTTGCTTGGACATTCACCAGTGGTGAAACGAAAACCTGCTGGGAGTGGAGAACAAGATGAATTCAAGATTCGCCTGAATGAATGAAACATTCTGTAGTGTAGATTGCAATGGTTTCTGAGGTTTGTATTGTCTGAACTGGAAAAAGAAGAACTCACCAGTGTTGAGTCGCTAGACCGTGAACAGCACGGGTTCGAGTGTGAATAGACCGCTGAAAACCATCATTGCGTTACTTGAACATTCAGCAGTGGTGCAATGAAAACCTGCCGGGAGTGGAGATTCAGATGAATTCCAGATTCGCAGTGAATGAATGGAACATTCTCTAGTGGTGATTCCAATGATTTCTGAAGGCTGGGTTTTGTGGACACGAAAATGTAGAGCTGAACAGGGTGGAATGGATAGCCAAATGAACAGCACGTCTCGTAGTAAGAACAGGCCACTGAAAACCAGCTTTGGCTTAATTGGACATTCACAAGTGGTGTAACGAAAACCTGACGGGAGTTGAGAATTAGATGAATTTCAGATTTGCCGTCAATGAATGGAACATTCTGTGGAGGAGATACCAATTGTTTCTGAAGTTTGGGTTATGTGGACAGGAAAATGGAGCTGAAGAGGGTTGAGTGGATAGCAAATTGAACAGCACGGCTGAGAGTATGAGCAGGCCACTTAAAACCAGCATTGGCTTACTTGGATATTTACCAGTGGTGTCACGAAAACCTGCCGGGAGTGGAGATTCAGATGAATTCCAGATTCGCTGTGAATGAATGGAACATTCTGTAGTGGAGATAACAATGATTTCTCCAGTCTCTGTGGTGTGGACAGGAAAATGTAGAGCTGGCCAGGGTTGAGTGGATAGCCAATTGAACAGCACCACTGCGCTTGTGAAGAAAACACTTAAAACATTGGGTTACTTGGACATTCAACAGTGGTGTAACGAAAACCTGCCGGGAGTGGAGGTTCAGAGGAATTCCAGATTCGCAGTGAATGAATGGAACATTCTCTAGTGGAGATTCCAACGATTTCTGAAGGCTGGGTCGTGTGGAAGGAAAATCAAGAACTAATCAGGATTTAGTGGAAAGCCAATTGTATAGCATGGCTGCGAGTGTGAACATGCAGCTGAAAACCAGCATTGGGTTACTTGGACATTCATCAGTGGTGTAAGGAAAACCTGCATGGAGTGGAGAGTCAGTTGAATTCCACATTCGCAGTGAATGAATGGAACATTCTGTAGAGGAGATTCCAATGATTTCTGAAGCCTGTGTTGTGTGGACAGGAAAATGAAGAGCTGACCAGGCTTGAATCGATAGCCAAGTAAACAGCAGGGCTGCGAATATGAACAGGCCGCTGAAAACCAGCATTGGGTTACTTGGACATTCAACAGTGGTGTAATGAAAACCTGCGTGGAGTTGAGAGTCAGATGAATTCCAGATTCGCAGTGAATGAATGGAACGTTCTGTAGTGGAGATAACAAAGATTTCTGAAGGCTGGTAGTGTGGTGGGACAATGAAGAGCTGAACAGGGTGGAGTGAATTGTCAATTAAACAGCACGGCTGCGAGTATGAACAGGCCTCTGAAAACCAGCATTGGCTTACTTGGACATTCACAAGTGGTGTAATGTTAACCAGGCGGGAGTGGAGAATCAGATAAACTCCAGACTCGCAGTGAATGAATGGAACATTCTGTAGTGGAGATTGCAATGATTTCTGAAATCTGGATTGTGGGGACACGAAAATGAAGAGCTGACCAGTGTTGAGTGGATAGCCTGTAAAAAGCCTCGGCTTCGAATGTGAACAGACCACTGAAAACCAGTATTGCATTACTTCGACTTTCAGCAGTGGTGTAACGAAAGCCTGCGTGGAGTGCAGATTCAGATGAATTCCAGATTCCCAGTGAATGAATGGAACATCCTGTAGTGGAGATTACAATGATTTCTGAAGGCTGGGTTGTGTGCACAGGAAAATGAGGAGCAAAACAGGTTGAGTGGATAGCCAATTGAACAGCACGACTGCGAACATGAACAGGCCTCTGAAAACCAGCATTGTTTTACTTGGACATTCACAAGTGGTGTAAGATAAATCTGCAGGTAGTGGAGATTCAGTTGAATTCCAGATTCGCAGTGAATGAATGGAACATTCTGTACTGGAGATTGCAATGATTTCTCAAGTCTGGATTGTTTGGACATGAAAATGAAGAGCTGACCACAGTTGTGTGGATACCCAGTAAAAAGCAGGGCTTAGAGTGTGAACAGACCGCTGAAAACCAGCATTGTGTTACTTGGACATTCATAAGTGGTGTAATGAAAGCCTACCTGGAGTGCAGATTCAGATGAATTCCAGATTGGCAGTGAATGAATGGAACATTCTGTACTGGCGATTCCAATGATTTCTGAAGTCTGATATTGTGGAAAAGAAAATGAAAGGCTGACCAGGTTTGAGTGGATAGACAATTGAACAGCACACTGCGAGTGTGAAAAGGCGGCTGAAAACCAGCATTGGATTACTTGGTCATTCACCAGTGCTGTAATGAAAACCTGCCTGGAGCGGAGAGTCAGATGAATTGCAGAATCGCAGTGAATGAATGGAACAGTCTGTAGTGGAGAGCCCAATGATTTCTGAAGGCTGGTTTGTGTGGAGAGGAAAATGAAGAGCTGACCAATATTGAGTGGATAGCCCATTGAACAGCACTTCTGCGAGTTGAACATGCCTCTGAAAACCAGTATTGAGTGACTTGGACATTCACCAGTGGCGTAACGAAAACCTGCCAGGAGTGGAGGTTCAGAGGAATTCCAGATTCGCAGTGAATGAATGGAACATTCTCTAGTGGTGATTCCAATGATTTCTGAAGGCTGGGTTTTGTGGACACGAGAATGTAGAGCTGAACAGGGTGGAGTGGATAGCCAAATGAACAGCACGTCTCTTAGTATGAACAGGCCACTGAAAACCAGCATTGGCTTACTTGGACATTCACAAGTGGTGTAACGATAACCCGCCGGGAGTTGAGAGTCAGATGAATTTAAGATTCGCAGTGAATGAACGGAACATTCTGTGGAGGAGATACCAATTATTTCTGAAGGTTGGGTTATGAGGACAGGAAAATGTAGAGCTGAATAGGGTTGGGTGGATAGCAAATTGAACAGCACGGCTGAGTGTGTTAGCAGGCGGCTTAAAACCAGCATTGTCTTCCTTGGACATTTACCAGTGGTGTCACGAAAACCTTCCAGGAGTGGAGACTCTGATGAATTCCAGATTCGCGTGATTGAATGGAACATTCTGTAGTGGTGATTGCCAACATTTAGGAATCTGGATAGTCTGGACAGGATATTGAAGAGCTGACCGATATTGAGTGGATAGCCAATGAACAGCACGGTTTCGAGTGTGAACAGACCACTAAGAAGCAGCATTGCATTACTTGGACATTCATCAGTGGTGTAACGAAAGCCTTCCTGGAATGCAGATTCAGAGTATTTCCAGATTCACAGTGAATGAATGGAAATTTCTGTAGTAGAGATTCCAATGATTTCTGAACGCTGGGTTGTGTGGACAGGAAAATGAAGAGCTGACTAGGTTTGACTGGATTGCCAATTGAACAGCAAGGCTGTGAGTGTGAACAGCCGCTGAAAACCAGCATTGGATTACCTGGTCATTCACAGGTGTTGTTAGGAAAATCTGCCTGGTGTGGAGAGTCAGAGGAATTCCAGATTCGCAGGGAACGAATGGAACATTCTGAAGTGGAGATAAGAATGATTTCTGAAGGCTCGGTGTGTGGAAGGAAAATCAAGAGCTAACCAGCGTTCACTGGATAGCCAATTGAACAGCACGGCTGCGAGTGTTAACACGCAGCTGAAACCAGCTTGGGTTGCTTGGACATTCACCAGTGGTGAAACGAAAACCTGCTGGGAGTGGAGAACAAGATGAATTCAAGATTCGCCTGAATGAATGAAACATTCTGTAGTGTAGATTGCAATGGTTTCTGAGGTTTGTATTGTCTGAACTGGAAAAAGAAGAACTCACCAGTGTTGAGTCGCTAGACCGTGAACAGCACGGGTTCGAGTGTGAATAGACCGCTGAAAACCATCATTGCGTTACTTGAACATTCAGCAGTGGTGCAATGAAAACCTGCCGGGAGTGGAGATTCAGATGAATTCCAGATTCGCAGTGAATGAATGGAACATTCTCTAGTGGTGATTCCAATGATTTCTGAAGGCTGGGTTTTGTGGACACGAAAATGTAGAGCTGAACAGGGTGGAATGGATAGCCAAATGAACAGCACGTCTCGTAGTAAGAACAGGCCACTGAAAACCAGCTTTGGCTTAATTGGACATTCACAAGTGGTGTAACGAAAACCTGACGGGAGTTGAGAATTAGATGAATTTCAGATTTGCCGTCAATGAATGGAACATTCTGTGGAGGAGATACCAATTGTTTCTGAAGTTTGGGTTATGTGGACAGGAAAATGGAGCTGAAGAGGGTTGAGTGGATAGCAAATTGAACAGCACGGCTGAGAGTATGAGCAGGCCACTTAAAACCAGCATTGGCTTACTTGGATATTTACCAGTGGTGTCACGAAAACCTGCCGGGAGTGGAGATTCAGATGAATTCCAGATTCGCTGTGAATGAATGGAACATTCTGTAGTGGAGATAACAATGATTTCTCCAGTCTCTGTGGTGTGGACAGGAAAATGTAGAGCTGGCCAGGGTTGAGTGGATAGCCAATTGAACAGCACCACTGCGCTTGTGAAGAAAACACTTAAAACATTGGGTTACTTGGACATTCAACAGTGGTGTAACGAAAACCTGCCGGGAGTGGAGGTTCAGAGGAATTCCAGATTCGCAGTGAATGAATGGAACATTCTCTAGTGGAGATTCC